>NW_005434653.1:301738-303091 GCF_000315625.1 Guillardia theta CCMP2712 | reverse complement strand
TCCTCTCCTCTCCTCTCCTCTCCCTCTCCCTCTCCTCTCCTCTCCTCTCCTCTCCTCTCCTCTCCCTCTCCTCTCCCTCTCCTCTCCCTCTCCCTCTCCTCTCCTCTCCTCTCCTCTCCTCTCCTCTCCTCTCTTGATGCTTCCTTCCCTTCATCTCTTTCTGACCGTGTACGATGAGCAGGAGGTTCTCTATGTCGAATCAGGAAAGATTGACGACATCACCAACTGCATCCAGAAACATGTTCATAAAGTTCAGGTACGTCAGCACCAGCACCAGCACCTCCTTCTTTCACCAGCGCGCGCTCCCGCCTCCTCGTCCTCCTCCTCGTCCTCCTCCTCGTCCTCCTCCTCCTTGTCTATCCACGGCAGTTTTACCTCCTACGAGCATGATGGGACATTTCTGCCCCGTCCACTCTTGCTTGTATGGCTAAAACGCCTGCCAACATTTCACTCGTGATGACTCCTCTCATGATGCAAAGTTGCATGTTGAGGGAAGGTTGCATTGCTGCCATCACATACATAATTGTTCTCCTCCTCCTCTCCTCCTCCTTCGCCTCCTCCTCCTCCTCGTCGTCCTCGTCTCCTCCTCCTTTTCCTCGTCCTCTCTTCCCCTCTCCTCCTCGTGTCTCCTTCCTCTCCTGTCCCCCTTCCCTCTCGGCTCTTCTCCATATTATCCCCATCATCATCTTTGTCCTCTTTGTTTAAACGCTCAACTCGCAGGATGCTGGCACCATTCAAGTTTGTCAAGTGCTTCATAGCTTTATCCAAAGCTTCGTGGGATTGTTTTTCTGCTGGTAAGAACAGCGTGACAGGAGCAGGAGCAGGAGCAGGAGCAGGAGCAGGAGCAGGACAGAAGGAGATGGAGAAGGGAAAGTGGGTGGGGGAGTGGAGAGCAGTTGGATATTCAAAAAAATGTGGAATAGGGGAAAAGAGGATAAGGGGCAGGGGCAGGGGCAGAAGAGGAGGCAGCAGCAGACGTTTCATGACTGTTTCCTGAAGGTCCTCTCGTGGAAATTGACTCTTGTGGGAATCGCCATCCTGGTGAGATCGGCCTCCTCCCCTTCTCTCCCTCTCCCCTTCCCGTTCTTCCTGACTTTCCCTTCTTCTCCTCCCCCCTCCCCCCGTTGCTCCTCCTCTTTCCCTCCCTCTCCCCCTCCCGTTCTCTCATCCCTCCCCTTGCTCCTCCTCTCTCCCCCTGTCGCCCTGCTACTCCTCACCTTTTGTTCAGCCCGTCGTCGCCCTCCTCATGCTCGTTCAGTCGACTGTCATACAGGGCAAGCACCAGTCGCTACTTCACCACCACCCACCACCACCTCTCTCCTCCTCTCTCCCTCTCCCTCTCCCTCCCTCCCC
>NW_005434653.1:297647-300464 GCF_000315625.1 Guillardia theta CCMP2712 | reverse complement strand
GTAACCTACTTCCTCCCTCCTCCTCCTCCTCCTCCTCCTCCTCCTCCTCCTCCTCCTCCTCCTCCTCCTCTTCCTTCCCTCTCTTTCCCTCCCTTCACCATCCCCTGTCATTTTCTACTCGCTCAAGCCCCCCTCAGGTCGTCATGGCACTTTCCGTCCTCCCTCCAGTCATCGCCGACATCTCCAACGCCATCAACTCGGCACAGACTGTGAGTTGACAGACGATTGACTTCTTTCTTTCTCACCAAAGTCCTCAGGTTCTGGAGCTGATTGATCGCGAGCCGGCGGTGAACAGCAAAGTAAGAGGAGAGGAGAAGGGAGGAGAGAGGGGAGGGAGCGGAGCGGAGGACAGGGAAGAGGATGTGACGGTACTGACGAGAAGAACAGGGGGGGTTGACGCTTCCTCAATGCGAGGGCAAGATTGAGCTAAAGGACGTCACCTTCGCTTACTCTTCTCATCCGGATGTTCCTGTCCTTGAACGTGTCAACTTCGTCGCAGACGCTAAGTGAGATCCCTCAAGACATCTCATCCCGCCTTGACCGTGTTTCCATCCATGCTCCCTCCTCCTCCTTCCTCTCCTGCTTCTCCTCCTCCTCTTCCTCCACCTCCTCCTCCTCCTCGTCTTCCTCCTCTCTCTCTCCCTCTCTCCCTCTCCCCCCACCCTCCCACTACCACCACCACCACCTTCCCTTCCTTCCCTAGCCCCTGCCCTCTCCCAGCAGTTTCTACCTACCCGTATACCTCCTTCTAACTTTTCCCTCGCTATGCTCCTCGCCTCTCTCTCTCACTTCTCTCATCCCTCCCTGTCCTCCCTCCTACTTTGTCTTCTCCTCCTCTCTCACCTTCCCTTGCAGGTCTCACGTCGCCATCTTGGGCAACAAGAGGAGCGGGAAGTCGACGCTGATCGCTCTGATCGAACGGTTCTTCGACGCCCAGGTATGATGAATTTCTCCTTCCCTCCTCACCCTCGTCTACGTGTACCAACTCATCTCTCCCCTCCACTTCCGTGTTCCTCCTCCCTCCTCTTTCCACTTGCTCCCATTCCCTCCTTCTCCCCTCCATCATTCTTCTTCTAGCGTCTCTGTCTTCTCGAATCTTCGGTTTCTTGCTCTTGTTTTCTTTTCTCTCTCTCTCTACCTTTGACAAGTCACGCAGGAGGGTCTCGTCCTGCTGGACGATACGGACATCAGCACGTTCGATCCTGTTTGGCTTCACCATCAGATTGCCTTCCTCCCTCAGGTACTTCCCTCCTCCTCCACCATTACCACCACCTCCTCCTCCTCCTCCTCCTCCACCACCACCACCACCACCACCACCACCACCACCACCTCCCACCCCTTCCTTCGGCTTGTCTCACTTTGTCCTTCTCTTGCAGGACCCTGTGATGTTCTCCGCGAGCGTCAAGGACAACATTTGCTTTGGGCAGCATCTGACACAAGAGAAGATTGAGGATGTGAGTCGATGATGACGATAATGATGATTACGATGACGATGATGATGATGATGATGATGATGATGATGATGATGATGATGATGACGATGATGATGACGATGATGATGATAATGATCCTCAGGCGGCCAAAGTCGCGAAGTTGCACCAGCCGATTCTCAGACTACCGGACGCGTACGACACACTGGTGGAGAGCAGCGAAGAGAAGGGCGAGAGGAGGAGGAGAGACGTGCAGCTCTCGCAAATGATGCAGCACAAGATCGCGATTGCTCGGTGAGAAGAGTGAGATTGGAAGGAAGCAAAGCATGGAAGGGAGAAGGAGGAGGAGGAGGAGGAGGAGGAGGAGAGGGGCAAGGGGCAAGGGGCAGGGACCCGTGATACGGGGACAAGGCACACAAGGAACTTGAAGATGAGGAGGAAGAATGAGGATAGGAGGACTCGGTAGCGAAGAGGCCAAGGAAGAAGATGTTGAAGTCCTTGTGACATCTGTGCATTTCAGAGCTGTTGCAAAGGATTGCTCCATCTGGCTGATCGACGACTTTGGCTCCTCTCTGCCAGAATCTTCTCGCGCAGAGGTTCTTTGCTACTTACCCTTCCCTCCTCTCCTCCTCCTCCTTTGCTCTCATCGCCCTCCTCCTCGCTCCTCCCTCCTCCCTCCTCTGCAGCAGAGGCATTGATCTTGTTCTCAGCTCTACGAGATTCTGCAAGAGATTATTCCGGGGAAGACGGTCAGTTTCTTGTCTATTCCTCCCTTCCCCCCATTCCCTCTACACCATCGTCCTCCTCCCTCTCCTCCTTTTCTCTCAGCATTCCATGACGACCTTGCAGGTTATCTCTACCTCCTCCTCTCCTCTCCTCTGGGGTCAGGCGGCCAACAAGGTCGGCGTTCTCGTGCATGGAAGGATCGAAGGTAGTTGACATTTCGTCGTCCCTTCATCATCCCCTCACACGGCTAGTCTCGTCCTCTTCCCTTCCTCGCTCCCCCGACTGTATGCTTTCCAATCCTGTTTCCCCCTCTCCTCTCCTCCCCTCTCCTCTCCTCCCCTCTCCTCTCCTCCCCTCTCCTCCCCTCTCCTCTCCTCTCCTCTCGTGCTCCTGCTCCTGCTCCTGCTCCTGCGTCATCTCCTCTCCTCTCTTCTCTTCTCTCCTCTCCTCTTCCTTACCCTACTAAAATTTTCTGATTGCACGAACAGAGTGGGGGGAGCCGAACGAGCTCAGAATGCGGCAGGGCTTGTACAGCTCGCTTATGCGGTGAGTGCAATAGGAAGCACACGAGGATGAAGGATGGTAAGTGGGATCCGAAGTAGACGAGGGGAGGATGAGGAGGAGGAGCAGTAGCCTCTGTTTTTTCGTTGCGTTTCGCGTT
>NW_005434653.1:273936-297547 GCF_000315625.1 Guillardia theta CCMP2712 | reverse complement strand
AGGAGGAGGAGGAGGAGGAGTTGTGATATCTGGTACAGGGGGGAAGAGCTGGGAGGTCAAGGAGGTTCGAGCTCGGCGAGGAACGAAGGGGCGAGCAGAGCGAGACAACTGATCGACACTTTCGAGCTAAACTTAACCCTCTCTCAGGTTCCTTCTCTCTCCTGTCCTTCGGTCTTCTCCCCCCCCCCCCCCCTTCCCCTTCCTCTCCCTCTGTCTTCTCCTTCCTCTCTCCTTCTCCTCGTCTTCCTCATCCTCGTCGGGCTTCTCAACATATTTCCTCCTCCTCGTGCTATCCATACTCCTCCTCGCTTCCGTCTTCTTGTACTGCTGTTGTCCTCTCCTCCTGCTCCTCTCCTCCTGCTCCTCTCCTCCTGCTTCTCTCCTCCTGTCTCCTCTAATGTTGCCGCAGCCACCAGAAGGGCCTGCGCTGGACTCGCTGAGAAGAGTGATAGAAGAGTTTCGAGCTACAACTTGAGTTGCTTCTCTTCATTCCTGCAGTTGACAACAAGACAACAACAAACACCATCTCGTTCATGCCATCATAGTTCTCATCTTCATCATCATCCTCTTCCTTGTCCTTGTTATCATCATCTCCTCCTTCTCATCCTCCTCCTCCTCCTCCTCCTCCTCCTCCTCCTCTCCTTCAACTCCCTCCCTCCTCCTCACGCACTCTCTGTATGCACAGAGGCTAGTGCTAGAACCGACCGTAGGATCGTGTCCTTCGGCCGCCATCTTCTCTTCAGGCTTAGGAAGCACATGGGGCCCCAGGGGTCGCGAAGGCCCTGGAAGACAGGGAGGAGCACGTCGGAGGGGGGTACATCCTCCTGCCAAGCGCTCAGGACGAGGGGGGGAAGCTGTTTCTCCTCGCTCCCAAGGCTGAACCCTTCGTCCCATCCCAGCACGTCTAGCTCGAGACCGTCGATCTCGATGTACTCCTGCTCCTCCTCCTGCTCCTCTTCCTGCTCCTCCTTGTTCTGCTGCTGCTCCTCCTTGTCCTCCTCCTCATCATCATCATCATCATCATCCTCGTCTGCTACTCGGCACTGCAGCACGACCTTGTCCTCCTTCCACACCTTGAGGTTGCGGGTGATGGCGAGGGCTCCTATGAAGGTCGCAGGGCGGCACAGAACGTGCATGCTCAGGCGCTCGAGGAGCTCGGGAGGCTTCTGCGCCCATCGCTTGCACTGCTCCATCCTCTCGTTGAGGTTCAGAAGCCACGGGCCGAGCGACTGGCTGGAGGGGAAGGAGGAGCGGACCCAGTGCGCCGGGACTCGGTCCCGCAGCAGCTCCTCTGCGAGCCTCAGCGCGTTCTCAGCTGCTGACGTGGACAGGAGGCCGCTGCGCATGATCACCTTGTCGAGGATGTCAAAGTTCCTCGCCATCTCACTTCTCAGCGCGTTGAGGATCGCACACTCGGTCGCTATGGCGTGCAGCAGCAGCATCCTGTCGGTCCCCGCGTACGTCATCTCCCCCACCAGGTTGTCATGGTCGATGGTGGCCAGGGAGACCACATCCTTGATCCCCGCTACCTTCTCCACCACCATGTCCCTGAACCCTCCAGCTGCTCTCCACAGCTCCTCCGTCCCCTCAACCTCCTGCAAGCTCCCCTCCATCTGCCCGAACAGGCTCTCCTCCAACCTCTCCGCCAACCTGTCCAGGTAACTTTCCAGCTGCTGCTGCTCCGCCGCCGCCTGCCCTCCATCTTCTCCCTCGCCGCTCCTCTGGCAAGACAAGATCATTTCCCATAACCCTTGGAGAGCCTGAGACGAGCTGGAGTCCAGCTTGTGGCCGTAAATCAAGTCCGCCACCCTCTCCATGGGCGGCTGCCTGCTCCCTGACTCGAGGAGGACAAGTGCAGACTCGAGATCCTCGACCCCGACCCTGCTCGAGCTCATGGAGCCGGACTCGCTCCTCCTCATCAGCCCCTGGAACGCAACCAGGACAGAGTGTAGCAAGTTGACGAGCCTAGCTTGAGAGCGCTGAGCTGTGCTGCCGTCCTCCAGTAGGACCTGGTCGTACCTGCCGTACCTGGCTCGTATGCCCTGGGGCTGATAGAAGTCTCGGACCTTAATGGAGTTGCGTAGGATCAAGTGGAGCTTCGAGGTCACTTGCAGCAGCTCGACAAACACGACGGAGCAGGAGGAGGAGGAGGAGGAGGAGGAGGAGGAGGAGGAGTAGAGGTCGAGGATGTAGTCGCAGAACTGATGCTGGATCTGTTGATCCAGGTGGAGGTCCCTTACAAGGATCCAGTCTCCTCGTCGCAGCGACTCTTGGAGGGACTTTGAAAACCCGTCAGATGTTGTGCTCAAGGGGATGAGCTGCTTCTTGAGCTGCTTTCCCAGCTCGACGATCCTGTACATGTAGATAAAATCGTCGACTTCCTCGGGTGAGTTGCAGAGGAAGGAGACAAGGAGGGGCTGCTGGGCTTGCCTGCTGTCCTTGGCCTCCAGGACCAGGGAGGCTTCAAGGTGCCGCTTGAAGAAATTGTTCAAGTGCTCGCTGGATGTGACGTCTTCGTCCACAAGAGACGACATGATGTGCTGATGGACGTCCGCACAATTTGTCGCCTGTTCCATCAACTTCTTCTCGCCCTCCTTCATGTCTTGCAGCAAGCAGGAGCATTCCTGCTGCTGCTGCATGGCAAATTCCGCGAGCTTGCCGAGGCTCAAGTCGATCAAGCATTCGTTGCCGTCCTCCTCGGTTTGTGGGTTGAAGATGTAGCGACTGCAGAAGTCTCGAGAGAGCCCTCCGTTAGCGATCTCGGTCATGAAGTAGAAGCTGAGGAGGAAGTGAAGCCGGTGGTCCTGGTGGAGGCCGGGAAGGAGGTAGTAGACGATGTTGTCCAGCAGGATCTTCCTCTCCTTGTACACGTCGTCACCTGTCTTGACCGTCAGGAAGACCTTGATGACGCGGAGGAAGAGGTTCAACGAGAACTGATAGCTTGAGTCCAGGTCTTGGAACCTTTTGATGAGCAGCCAGATGGAGGCGATGAGGCGGATAGACTGCAGGTGTGACCTGAGCTTGTTCTTCACTCGCGTCATCCCCTCCTCCACCTCCACCGTTCGTTTCTTCATCCTGTCAAGCCTCAGGTACTCGTTCCTGGCACTCAAGACTGGCTGCCCGTCGGAGAGCAGGAACGCGTCCAGGAACTCAGTCTGGTGCATGATGGCTCGCTCGAGGTTGGTGTACTCGCTCAGACAGGAGATGGAGGAGTAGGAGGTCTGCTTGAACTCGTGGAAGCTCGACTCGTCTCGGATCAGCAGCTCCTCCTCCAGCAGCAGCTGCGTGATGTGCTCCTCCCCGGCCTCGAAGCTGATGCAGTTCGCGTGCACGGCGCTCGACACGTCAAAGTCATGGGCGGTAGTGGTGAAGACAAGCTGGAAGGAGGGGTTGTACTCGACCCACTCGAAGCCCGCGTCCAAGAAGGTTGTCTTGCCCTTCTTGATTGTGTTCTTGAGCAGTATCTTCCTCAGCGACCTGTCTAGACTTGCCTCGTTCGACTTGATCATCAACGTCTGTCCCGACGCGACGCACAGCTTGATCCCTTGGGTCTTCTTCACAAACTCCACGTCTCTGATCAGCACTCCCTTCCCATCTCGCTCCATGCTCGCCAGCCATGGCAGGCACAAGAGGTCTGGGTCGATCAGCACGGGAAATCGCACGCACTTGTCAGCGATGCACATGTTCTCAAGGGCCCAGGGGTACACGCTGTCGCAGTTCATCCCCGCCCATCCCTCCATGAAGTACTTCTCGTACTCCGACGGCTGTACCAGCGTCTCCATGGCCGACTTCTCCTCCTCGAACCTGATGCTCACCAGCCTCATCTTCTCCTTGCACTCCACCTCCAGGTACTGATGCCGCTGCTTCTCGCTCAGCAGCCCCGTGTACGTCACCATGGCGCTGGCGAGGAGGCACTGGCCGACGCAGGTCTTCATGCCGCTCTCGATGTTGGCATGCCTTGTCTTCCAGTGGCTCACCTGGTTGCTCAAGTCTGACAGGAACTGCCCGCAGCTTCTCTGCACCACTGCGTTCGCCTCGATGTCCCTGCTGAGCTCCGAGATCTGAATCGTCAGGTTCTCGTAGCGCTCCGACACCGAGGCGAGCTCGACCTTGAGCGTCGCGATCAGCTCCTCGTTCTCAGCTCTTGTCCTGTCCAGCTGCTCCTTGTCGAGGGTGGCCGACTGGTAGGTGGCGATCTTGGGAGCGATGCTGGTGTCGAACACCTGCTTGTACTCGTACAACATGCACACCCACTGCCACACCCCCACCAGATGAGTCTCGGGCTCAGGCAGCTCAGCAAGAGTTCTGCTGATATTCTCCTTCTCCTCTACGTGGACTCGAAGCGCTTGCATGACGTCCGGAGTGAGTTTGTTAAGGGACAAGTCGGCAAGAACCGAGACAAACTGATCCTGATCGACGATCTTCCTCGACTTGTTCCAGCTCACATCCCACCAGCCATCGCGATCTGCGAGCAAACAAGTCAGGGACTGCTTCACGAGCATGCATGCACACCTTTCTGACTCAGAACTATCACGCAGCACGCCAGGACCTTCTCTGTCGCCTGGGAGGGCGAGGAGACCCAACGGATCTCCGACAGCTTCTTCTTGTCGAGACTCCTCACGGAGTCTGCCACGAAGTTCATGGACGATTGCATGAGCGACTGAGATTCCTCCATGTCAGCTTTTGACATTGAGATGACAAGCTCCTTCTGCCTGATCTTGTCTACCGTCTCGTCGAACTGCTTCTTGTGATGCTCCAGGTTCCCCGAGATCTTTCCCAGCTCAACGATCAGCTTCTCGACGGAGCTCTCTTGCTGGGCGAGCTCCTCCTTCTTCTTCTCCTGATCTCTGTTCAGCTGGTCAATCTTGGCATTCAGCTCTTCCACATTGGAGAGGATTTTGATCAGAGCCGACCTCTCCTTCTCCCGCCGTTCGCTCTCAGCCGACAAGATACGATTGAAGAAGTCCAGGAACTCAACGAAGTAGAAGGGGGGGAAGTTGGTGAGCTTGTTTCTCTTGCTCTGAGCCATTCGGGACGCCCTGGAGAAAGCGAACAGGCTGAACTGGACCAGCGAGTACTCCGAGGACAAGAAGGCCCCGTAGCTCGAGTTTCGCACCGCCAGCGCCTTCTTCTCCGAGATCTCATTTAGAGACTCCTGGCTCCAGGCTCCCAGGTACTTGAGGTACGAGCTGTGGGGAATGATGGGAAAGTGGCGAGCGAGGTCCTCCAGCCCCCCGACGGACAGGCAGAAGAGGAACTGCACGTTGTCTCTGACGTCAGCAGCTGGTCTGACCGCTACTGACGCCTGAGACTCCTTCTTGTTGAGCGAGCCGAAGTCGACAGCGTTGAGCAGCTGCTCGTTCTCCAGCGCGTCCTCGTTGACGATTTCTTTGAGCCATTCGTCGTTGTAGTCGTAGGACCCTTGTATGAACTGCTCGATCTCAGCGTAGTCTCTATCGGACAACTGGTCGTCGACGATGATGGCTACATCCTTGTTGGTGATCCAGGACTTCAACAGCTGCCGATGAAACTCCTGCTGGAAGTCAGAGACAGCACCTGACATGTCGGTCAGTCCCTTCCCTTGCAACCTCCTGCTCACAGCACCTGACTTGTCCGGGATCGAGATCTCCTTCCCCAACGAGAACGCCGCGAGCTTGGCTAGGCTCCTCTTGCCCGACCCGTGCTCTCCGAAGAGGACGATGTGGCCGTCCGACTTCTTCATGGCGTGCAGAACCTTGAGCAGGTGATCAACAAACTCGTCGAAGAGGAGCAGATCGATCTTGGGGAACACGGAGTTGTACTCCGAGAGCCTCTTCTCGAACTCTGCTCTCCAGTGGTCACGAGGAAGGTTGCAGGGTGAGATGGTCCCGCTGTCCATGTCGTTGAAGTGAAGCATGGACTCAAAGTCTTGGACGTCGTTGTTCTCGCACTCCAGGTACTTTGCGAGCCCTTCCTTGATGAGAGCGTGCAGGATGTACTTGTCTTTCTTGTTCGACAGCCTCTCCCCGTACGCAAGGGCAAACTCCTGCGTCCAAAGGCTCACGTACAGCGAAGGCTTGTCGTAGATCTCCGGGGTAGCCCTCGACAACGCGGAGATGAAGGAGCAGACGTCGTGTAGGGAGTAGTGGCAGTAGTTGGGATACTTGAAGTTGCAGAACGTCTGTACCAGGTTTCCGTGGATCTCTGCCAGGGCCTTCCCCAAGGGCTCAACGATCTTCTGAACGGGCTCGAGGAAGTCTTGGGTGAGAGAGGAGATGAGGGAGACGAAGATAGAGTAGACGGTCTCGAACGTGGGGGAGGGGATCGAGATGCAGACGAACTTGGTCAAGAGCTGGTGGTCGTCTTTGTTCATGGACAGGCTGCCTGTCTTGGTGACCAGGTACTGGACGTTGACGATCTCGTTCATGGACTGTGCGCTTTCGTCGAGGAAGGTGCGGTACTCAGACACTTGGTGGAGGAACGAGACAACGCTGTTCAGGTAGTTCTTTCGTGTCTTGACATGTGAGATGCCGTCGATGAAGAAGACTGCCTTCTTTCCTTCTGCAGGGCACAGCACGTTGCCTTTCTTCTGGCTCAGCCGATTCTGCAGCTGAGCTTGCAGGTGTCTGTGGTCGGTCCCCCGGTTCAAGTAGATGCTAGAGCAGGAGCAGTCGTTGGAGACAGTCGTCAGGAACTCTCTGACCATGGAGCTCTTGCCGACTCCTCCTCCTCCCACCAGCAGGAAGTGGATGGTGGACGTCAGCTGCAGCGACAACAACCGGTTGATGGCAATCTGAGTGGGAGAGGAGATAATGATACTTCGGGTATCCAGCTCGCTTACAAACTTGGTGCTCGGCACCAGGTCGTTCCACGACATGACCTCCAGCGTCTCGGGGTGGAAGGTGTAGTCGAAGATCGTTCCCGAGAAGTCGATCTCGCTGCCCCCGAACGTTCGCATGTTTGACAGCCACCAGTCATGAAAGACGCGCTTGTTGTCTGAGAACCCGTCGGCCACCAGGGCTCCTCCAAACCCCCAGGCTGCCGAGAAGTCAAAGATGATGGAGCACTTCTTGCCCACTGCGCTCTTGGCCGTCCAGTCTTCCACCCGCACGAGGCTGTCCATGAGACGGAGGAAGGTCAGGAAGCAGGTGCGGAAGGTGAGGGGGAGAGAGTAGGTCAGTTTCACGTCCAGTCCCTTGAGGTGCAGGAGATGAGGGATCCGCGTGTGGAAGAGAGTCTGGAACTCGGACCTGACGTTGTCACGGGGCAGGCCGTCGATCCATCGCTCGAGGAGGTGAGTGAGAGGGCAGGTGTCCTCGTCTATGAAGATGAGGCCGGAGCTGGCGAGCATGGAGGGCGCGTGATGGTCCAGCCTGCTAGTCTCAATGATGATCTTGTTGACCTCAATGTCCTCCGACGTGTACCAGATGTTGGACACCCAGTCAGGGCAGATGATGCCGTCCAGCACAAGCCACTTCTCTACCTCCGAGACTCTGTCCCTCTGCCTCATGGTGGTGAGATTGAAGACGACGTCAAAGAACTTGCTGTTTGACCCGCAGCTCGCAGGAAGCGAGAGATTGGTAATGTTGGGGTCAAGGCCCTGGTATAGCACTCTCCTCCCCGTCGATCGGATGTGGTTGGCCGCACTTCTCCACACAAACGACTTGCCTGTCCCCTGGTCTCCAAACACGTGGAGGATGCGGCCGACTTCAAGGGCGGCCTTGAACGCGTTCACCTTGCGGAGAGCAGACGTTGACATGTTGTCGTCGCTCTCGCTGACGTGAGCAGTGAAGTCGTCGATACGCTTCGGGAACTGCAGCAGCTCAGCGTCTGTGAAGACGTGCCGATGGACCGCACGCAAGAGGTCCAAGGACTCGTTGTCGACGAAGGCTCGGAGGGCCCGGAAAATCGCCTCCTCGATGATCATCTCCTCGCTGTTGTTCACCGGGTCTGCCTGCAGGATGGCGACGAAATGCTTGATGAGAGACTTGAAGAACCGCGCGTTGAGAGCCTCGCGCGGCAAGGAGGGGATCAGCAGCGCACAGAGCTGGCAGTACTTGACGATGGTCAGAGACAGCTTGTCGTGACTTTGAAACCCTTCAGACAGCAGTAAGGTTTGTATCAGCGTGCGCAGGTCCGGCTTGATGATCGCAACCGACCGGAGGATCGGCTTCATGCTGCTCGGGAGGGAGTAGGCTGAAGGGCTAAAGTCGAAGCAGAGAAATATACCCGTGGGGTGCTTGAACCGGATGGGAATCCTTGATATCTTCGCGTCCTGTCCAGCTATCGCTGCCAACACTGCTGAGCTCAGGCTTGCAAGGAAGCTGTACTTGACGTTGACGTTCAGACTCTCAAAATTCTCATAGATCAGCCATGACCCCGTGGCGAACGCGCAGACGATGGGGGGAAACAACGAGTCTACTTGCGTGTCCTGTGTGCAGTTCCAAACCTGCGCTGTGTAGCCCGAGGCAGCAGCGAGCTGCAAGACCGTCTCCTTCTTTCCTATCCCCTTCCTCTGAGGAAACCCGACGATCATCTTACTGTAGATGGCGGATATGATGCCGAAGAAGGCTCTGAGAGTGGGAGGAGCGATGTAGAACGCTTCTCTCGGGGAGACCAGCTCGTTGCCATAGTCGAGGCTCGCACTCCCGATCTGCAGCCGACAGGCCAGGTGCTCGTCCTTGGACGCGTTCCTCATGGAGTACCGCAGCTGCATCTGCCACTCGAAGGGAAGGCCAGCGACGTTGCTGCCCGACTGCTGGAGCAGAGACTCGATCACGTCCTTCATGAATGCGACCGAGGGGATCATCGCCGCGAGCTTCCTTCGGACCTCGAGGTTCAGGCTCGCGTTTCCTCGGATGCGGTTGACGAGGTGGGAGAGGTCGTCTGAGCACTCCTGCGCTACCTTCCTGAGGGAGACAGCCCTCTCGCTGCCCTCCATGTACAGACATTGCTCTACCTTTCCCGTCCAGTTGATCTTGTACCCCAGCTGGATCACTTGCAAGCAGAACTCCTCCATGAGCGAGTGAAGCTTCCTGGTCTGCAGCTCCTCCACAGCTCGCTTCCCCGATATCTTGATCGACAGCTTCAGCTGTCGCAGGCAGTCAGGTTTCAACACGTCAAGACGCAGTCTACACATGACATGTGACCTACCTTATCATCCACGTCATTGATGAGACGATCGACAGCATCGTTCTTTCGGAAGTACACGTGGTCACCCTCGAACTCTATCTTCTCTCCTGCCTCAGTCTGCACCCCGATCAAGGTCAGGATGAACTCAGTGGACTCGTCGGCCTTGAGCAGGTCCTTCATGCCATGAAAGATCTTGCTGAGGTGTGTGCAGGTCAGGACCTCATGCATGCTACGAGACAGCAGCTGCACTGCGTCGTCATCAGAGAGGATGAAGAGCCTCGGGCAGTTGAGGCGCTTCTGCAGGAGGACCGACGACACGCGAGTCTGCAGCTCCTTGAGCTGTTGGATGAGGTTGAAAGCGGCGCTGAGCTTGTCAGGGTATGTGCAGATGTCTTTGAGCAGCGTCCTGGTCTCGATCCGAAGGATGAATTTTCTCAGCTCGGCGTGCAGAGACACAACGTCCTCCTTGAGCACCTTGAACACCTTATGGTTCCTCACCATAGTCCACCTCTCCTGGATCTCCAGCAGCAGGCACAGGAACTTGTCGGCGTCCAGCACCTTCAAGTTCATTTCCTGGATCTGTTGCTCGCAGAAGCTGGTGCAGGGGAGAGCCGAAGCTTGCAGGAGCTCCGACTGCAAGTCCTTAATGGCAGCGAACGCGTTGATGAGCGAGTCCGTCATGACGTCTGCATAGAGGTCTTGAGAGTTGATGAAGTACAGGTGTATGTCAGACCACTTGCCTTCTATGACAGCAAGCAGCTTCTCTACCTCCAGCTCCTTCTTTGACTCGGTCAAGAGCGAGAAGAACTCATCGCTGTAGACGTCCAACTGGAGTTGCAGGATGTTGCTAAACTCCACCTTCCCTTGAACGGAGAACGAATGACCGGAGCAAGCCATCAACCACTTGAGATGTCGCTCTTTGATCGACTCGTCCATCAGGGGCTTCAGGTAGGGCAGGGAGCTTCGAATCGTCTTGATATGTGCCTCAAGGTCGAGGAAGACCTCGTACTCGCGGAAGCTGCTGTCAACCGTCGAGCTGATGATCTGCTCGTACTGTGACGTCATTCGCTCAAGTTGTTCCACGTCGACATCCTTCCAGCTCTTCTCGTAGATCGAGTTCAGCTCCGTCAGAACCATCTCTCTGACGTCCCACAAGCTCTTGCACGCCAGCAGCAGCCGCCTGTAGTCGTCCACGTCGGAGATGTCGATGAAGATGGTCGTCTCTAGCAGGTCCCTCAGCTCACAGAGGATGATCGACCTTGTCTCGATCCTCTCCAGTCGCTGGAAGAAGCTCTGGATCAGCTCGTATGCCTCCCCCGCGGCGCATCCCTTGTGCCACAACACAGAGGAGTTCAGCTCCGTCTCGAGGTTTCTCAGCTCCTCCGCCACGTTCTCCGACATCCTCTTGAGCCCGTTGGACTCTGACGCTATCAGAGGGTCGAACGACTCCTTCATCTGCACGATCGAGTGCTGCAGGTCCGTCCATGCTGACGTCAGGCTCACCAGCCGCACCTTGTCCTCAGGCACCGACAGCACGTCTAGGTCGTCCATGGCATCCTTGGCGTTGCGGAGCCACTCGAGCCCCTCCTCGAGGTCCAGCCTGTGGTTCTTGATGTCCATGTTGAACTTCAGCACCTGCCAAGCTCGTCACCAGGCCAGCAGCCCCGACGCCTCTTCTCACCTTGGTCAATGCCAGCTGCCTGTCACCCTCGGACTCGAGAGTGAGTTTGATTTCTCGGAGCATCGAGGTGACAAACTTCTCAATGTCCCGGAGGGTCTTGGAGAACAACTCATAGACGGATGCTGTGCAGTAGTGGATGATTTCTTGTATCCTCAGGTCGATGAAGACTTTCACTGGTTGACAGTTCACCCTGATCCAACTCCACTCGTAGAAGTTGTTCATCTCAGCAAGTTTGGATTTGTTGTGATTCAAGCTTTCAATGCAGTCTTCAAATTTTTCGATGAGGAATGGAGCAACGTGCTTTCCTTTTGTGGAAAGATTAACAAGCTGATCGACAAAGACTTCTTTGTCTGAAGTGATGATGGAACCGAAGTCCTCCAGTGTCATTGCGAACTTTTCAAGATTTGTTTCAACAATTGACAGATGCTTTGTGATCTGGGTCTGTTGTCCTTCAATCTGCGTGTCTAACAATGCTGTGTCGTCGTCGTGAAGGTCTATCTCATCGTCATGTACTAGTTTCATGAAGCCCAGAATCTTGTCGTTCCACCTTTGAAAGCACTGAAAGATTGAGAACTTGTCTCGTGAAGCTATCTCCGGCGAGAAAGTGATGCACTTTTCTCGGACCTCCATGTAAATTTCAATGAAGGAATGATTTTGCAGATCTCGATCGTCAAAATATGACAGCAGTTCCTCTATACTTCTTAGCACAAACTTCTTCATGTTGAAGGATATTGTCTGTTTCATCCCTCTGAAATATCTCTGCCAGATGGAGGAAGTGGAATTTAGAAGACTGAGTCTTTTGATTTCATCGACAATGTCGTAGAGGTTAGATAGATCCGATCGTAATCTTGTTTCTTGTTCACTGATGCGAGCACAATATTTCTCATCAAACACTTCCAGGCTATACACCTCTTCTTTCTTCTTCCACAGCAACTTTGACTCAGTCCAACCATTGAAAACTTTGGTGATGTCCTTCGCGCAAGCAAGCAGTTTTCTACTCAAATTAAGGTTCTCCCTCAGAACGATGAAAAGATCGTCGATGATCTCGTTCAACTTGAAACTTGTCCATGTGATGTTGGTGCTCACATCATGGATCATCTCATCGAGCAGCTTCAAGTTCTCCGACATCAATAACCATTCTGCATCATTTTTTGCCTCGTGCAATGTATTGTACATGTCGGATATGAGAAAAAGTTTGGAGACTTGGAGCTGAAATTGATCCGAAAACTCCAGAAATCCGTGAATTCGGAGAGGGATCTTGTAGTCCAGCCTCGAAAAACTTCTTGCCTCTTGCAAAGTCTCAAAGAAAGAATAGTTTACGTTCACCGTGATCTTGTTGTCACTCAAGACTGTGAGAACAGGATAGTCAAGTTCAAACTGTGGTCCATTCTGGATTTCACTGAACCAGTTGTTGTAGTTCACTTGGATGTACTTGTCCAGGGCAACTGACAGCGATTCAAACTCTGATCTCACCTCTCGGATGTAGCCGAAGGAGTTTGGAATGCCAGCAATGAATCGCATCTTGTTGATCGATCGGCTCACCCTCTCCTTCAACGCCTTTCCCCACAGACACTTGGCCGAAACCTTGGGGATGGTGCAAGCAAAGTGAAGCTCAGTCTCGAGTGCCTCGTTGATGAACGAGTTGCGCGCATGCTGTATCTCCGCAAGCAGCACGCTAGTCACCTTCTCCATCATCTTCTCGGCGTACGAGTTGATGTTCTGAAGCTCCAGGATCGGACCCAGCAGCAGGAACGCGTCGAGCATGCTCTCAGAGCTGTTGCAGTCTTCGAATACCTGCAGTCAGTCAGTGAATGGTTCAAACAAGCCATGCGACTCGCTCTACCTGTTGTAGGAGAGACAGTGCCCGGAATTCAATAGACTTTGTCATTGCGGTGTACTGACTCATCTTCTCGTCGAACTCTCGTTGAACTTCAATGTCAAGCAGATCGTATGGTACATGGATGACATGAAATATCATTTCAATCACATCTCGATGTATTTCTCTCGCACAGGAAGTTGTCTTCAATCCATTTATCCCTCCAAATATCGTTGTCTTGAGGTTCTCGTAAACGTAAGCATTCTTTGCCATGATCACCAAATCCTGCGCCCTCTGAATAAAACTATCTAACTTCCCAAAGACTGACATTTTGGCAATCCAGGGATTTACCTTCTGATCTGAGAAATGTTCGACAGATTTCTGTTTGTACTCGTCGAACATGTCTTTTAAGCTGACGCACATCTGAATGCTTGATTCAAGTCGATGAATGGCTTCGACAGGATCAGAGATCAGTATCTCCACGCCATCCTTCTGAAGAATGTACTTGGATGTCTGTATGATGGCTACGTTCTCCAGGCGTCGAATGAAGGTGGAAAGTCTTGAAGATGTGTTGTAGTAGGGGGAGTGAACCGTAATCAGAAACAAGATGTGCATGGCCTTGGCCATGGCTGCAACCCACTCCTTGTCGAAACCGACGTCCAGGATCAGCAGGGCGGGTAACGCTGCTCCCGTGAAGCTCCGGTCCGCGGAGGGCATCACGTCGTTGGAGTCTTCGACAGGAGCCTCGTCTCTCGAGACCTCTATGCGATGGTTTTCAAGTGTGTTGACTGAGTCTTGTATGCCCCGGAGGAACTGCAACGACACGCCTTTCAGCACTCTCTGCTGTGATGAAGAAATTGGACAGGTCAATGAATGAGAGGAGAGGGAGAAGGGGATGTGCCGTAGTGGTGTCTAAAGGAGGAGGGAGGGGAGGGGGAGGGAGGAGAAGAAGTAGATTTCAGTCACCTTGCAGTTGCTTCTTGCCTCTTCGGCAGCGCTTCGTGCAGCTGAGATGCGTCAGTGAAAGGCTGAGAGAGAAGGCGATGTTTACCTTGAGAAGCAAGATCGAAGGCATTGCAGTAGGTTGATTGGGATTTGCGAAGTAGAGAGATGATGGTTATGATCTTGGAGTCATTGAGTTGAGCGCAGATGTAGTCAAGCTCATCTGATCGAAACCTCCAGAAAGCGATTTCTGCGCGAGGTGTCAGAGGGAGGAGGAGAGCAAAGCAAAGGTCACCCATGCTTGGTAGAGGATACTTGCATGTCTCTGAGATGTCTTCGGAGTCCTTGGCGATGGAATATTGGATCTGCTTGGTCCAGGACAGCACAGTGTTCTCCATCAGGGTGACCGCAGCCCTGTGCTTGAAGGAATCTGAATTCTGAAAGTCTAGACCGGTGGGCAGGGGGAGCACCACGGAGTTGTGAGACTTTCCCTTGAGGATTTCGAGAGAGCAGATGAAGTCGGAGAGGTGCATCGGAAACTCCTTGATCGCGGTGTTGTTGAGCCCCTTGTGATCATGCCGAAGCGTGAAGAGAGGGAAGAAGACTTCCTTGCACAGGGTTGACAGCTCGTCGTACACAGAGCTCTTCAGCTCGATCCACAGGAGGATAGAGGCGGGGTCATGGTAGGGTACCTTGGCCGTGTCCTCCTTCAAGAAACAGATGCAACGAGACCTTTGAAGGAGCTCGACCATCGGGATGTCTATGGTACAGAAGAGCTTGAACCCAGCTTCAACCTCCTCGTTGATAAAGAATATCTTCATGTTGTTAGTATGGTCCAGAAAGGAATAAATGTTAACGCGGTTTTCTCTCACTTCCATCATCTTCTGAAAGCTGTCGGGGGATATTCTGCACCACAAAGTGTTAAGCAGCGCAAGAGGCGGGGAGCTTGACATACTCTAACGCCGAGCAGACCGCTTCGTTGATCCAGTCTATTCGCATGTCGTCCCCTGCTGCCTCGCCCATGCGACTGCTGGTCTCGCTCCTCGCTCTCGACCTGTTCTTCGAGGAGCTGCCTTCCAGACTGAGCCTCCCATCTATCCTCCCCCTCGACGACCGCGTGCTCTCCATCATCTGAGACCAACGTCACAAACTCTCCTCGTCTCAGCTTCTTGCATCTTGCTCCTCCTAACTGCGGCTGCCAGGGAGGGACCTGAAGCCTGGTCTCAACTTGTTTCTAACGCACGATTGCAAGCGTCGAACTGTCTTGATGTTCGAGCAATACACTCTGAAAGATCGTTCAGATAGCCTTGCCATCTTGCTTGACCCTCTTATCGTTGTCGTGTACCTCAATCTCTACCTCTTCCCGCCTTCGAGTATCTCCCGCACCTCTCCACTGAGATTGTACCCTACATCAATCAGCCTCTTCGCTCAGTCCTGCCGGCTATCAACGGCTAGTATCTCCTCTTCTTATCGCCTTCTCTGTTGTATTCCTTGCTGCTATCAGTCTTTCGCTCTCAGACGCATCGTTTCCAGAATCCAGTCGGGCCTACTCTGGGCCGCCGCCGGGCCCCGCCCCGGGCCGGTCGTGCCAAGCCCCGGGCCCGGCCCCCCAGCCGGGCCGCCCCGCCGGGCCCGGGAGACGGTCACTGCCGGGGCCCCGGACCGTCCGTCACGGTACTGCAGCTGAGTTTGGCCCCGCCCCGCGGCCGCGCCAGTTTCCGGGCCCGGGCTGCCGCAGGCCCCCGCTTAACTTAATCATGGCATTGAATGATTCAGTCAGCAGTAGTGCCCGGGAGAGCGCAGCGGCGGGAGTCAGCGACCCAGTCTTCGCCGAATCTGAGCGATGTAACTAGGTTCTCAAGAATGTCAATCACTCTGGCAGTGGTGACTCCCGGCTGGCACTGCGGCCGCTCCCGGGCCCGGGCCGCCCAGCCGCACTGCTCGACTGAGTCGGACCGTAACTCCGGATCGGACTCCGGACCTCGGCCAAGTCTGCCCACTGAGTCAGTCACTGAGTCTGGCCCCGTGGGTGCAGAGGGGATGAGGGCCTATGCGAAGAGCCACAAAGCAAGGTTTCATGGCTAGTGAGGCAAAGAGCGATGGGATGGAAATAGAGCGAGAGGCTGAAGGAGCAACTGATAGATAGCGACATCTGAGTGATGCGACTAAGTTACGCTGTCTATCAACTTGATGACACGATGATATGATCCGAAGGCAGTCCATGAGTCTTGCACGTTGCCACTTTTTGACTCCGTTGATTTTGCAGATGAGGGGGAAACTTTACAGTCGCTTCGATGACAAGAACTTTATTTCTATAGGAATTGCTGCTATCTTCATTGTTACTCTGTGTGCACTTGCTACGCTGTCGAAAACAAATCCTACGGTCACCCTGCAATCTGCTAGTGCTGTTCACCGACAACCATTGAGCGCATCTGGAAACTCGGGGATTCTTCTGCCGGCAGCCAGGTCAAACAACATCCGCGTTTTCAGCGGCAAGATGCTCTGTGGAGTTGGGGAAACGTCATGTGTGCATCCTTGCGATGCGTTTTACACCATAACAGACGAACCGATCCCTGAGGACTGCAAGTGCAAGTGCGTCGCTCCAAACCCGCACGAGTTTTACAGTGAGGGATCTACTATCTGCACTTGCCCAGGATCCCCCATCTCACCTGAAAACGACTTGTTTCCTTATCCTGAGGGTGAGGGGCCAGCGCCTCGCAACAACACAGATGAGGAGGAAACTGCTGTGGCAACTTCTGCTTCCCACGCAAGCTCTAGTTTGTCCATGAGGAGGTTCAACAGGCCTGTGTATGGAAATCGCCGGTAATGAAGTTTGATTGTATTGAGACTTGACTGAGATTCGAATCTTTTCCAAGGTATCCTGTGTTGCGCAGAGGGTATGAACCAAGGATCGCACAGTGGTCGAAAAAGGAGTCACGTTATGGGAGGATCGCTCTGCCTACACTTCCTGTTCGATCACATTTCATGATGACACAGCACACTGACAACGGTGGTCAGGCAAGAGTGAACCAGGGCCTGAATAGGTATGAACCAGCACCTGCGTTTACGTACAGACCGAGAAATGGAGGTCTCTTTGGATCATGGTGGCAGTCCAGGCCAAACCAAGGGCTGTGGGTTGGATCCCCCCCTCCCTATCTGCCGCCGGATGGTGATTATCCGGGAGGCAGCACGGGAATTCCTATGGTGAGAAACTTGGAGGGTGGTTTCTGAATCCTCCTCTCCTTGCGATGTACATCCAAGTGATGCTTGTGCTTCTAGGATGGCTATCTAGCTTTTGAGACCGGCTACGGCGAAGAGCCTTACCATGGGATCTATGCTCCTATGCAAGAGGCAGGAATCAGCAGCTGAATCAACAAATCTGAGTGATGGTGGACCGATATTATTTAGACAACTTCTCATACAACATGATGTGATGCGATGAAATAAAAAAAATCTCATTAGTAGCAACGGTATTACCGTCCGAGCCTGCCTCAGACAGGAATCAAAAACTACCCCCCCTCTCCCCCTCCTAACAAGGACCCCTCCCTGGGACGTCAAACCCTCTCGAATTTCCTTGAGTGACCCCTCCGTGCCCAACCATCACCCCCGCCTAGTCCTACAGCACTCTCTCCCACCCCACCCCTCTTTGCAGATTCGTTTCTACCCACCCGTCCTCTAGCCTCGTCATAGAGTACCTAAACCGGTTCGGATTCTGTTTTTGTCTCGGCCCCCCCACCCTACCCCTACCCCCCAGATGGTGCACTTGCTACTGTACCCCTACTAGTTAACTTCATGTGCCTAACCTGAGGCTGCTTTTTTAAACCCCTTGGACCCCCCTTTCTAGCCCATACTACCCTTTCTTGGTAGACCACCCTTTTCGTGCTGCCCCACCCCACCCTTCGTAGTTTTTTGAACCGCCCTCATTATTTGATTTGACATGGCATGTTGGCAGACAAGCAACGCGGCTTTCTCGCATGCCTGGAGGCGGAGGGCAGTAGGGAGCAAGAGCAGGAGGTCATGTCAGGGGTTGGAATACAGAACGAAGAAGAGGGGCAGGAGCAGGTACAGGTAGCAGGAGCTCTTGAAGGGATTGTTGTGGGTTGCCGGCTTTGCCCGTCTTGTCCTGGAGTAAGACTCGATCAGAATAGTCCAGGACAGGAGGAAGGTCAGGAAAAGCAGTTTGCTTTGTTCACGCTATAATGCCATTTTGCCGAATCGTTGGGATCGCAGCATGTGGGATCAGTTAGGTTGATAACTATGGAACAATCTTAATCTCCGGCAGCAGCAGCTGGACTAAGTAACTTGTCTGCAATTTTAGCTTAAAGAAGATCACAGAACTTTTGCAAGCTAATGGGCTGCGTGAAACTCATAGACTTCTTGCCAGGTATCCATCTCTCATGACAGTAAGCCTGAGAACGTGGGAGCATCCGCTCAAACCATGGGTAATCTTATCGAGCTATATCCGTTCCTCCATTCCTCTCTTCTGACTTTCATTTCGCGCTGCAGGAGCGAGAAAAAGTATACCCAGGCATGGCGCAAGCAGAAACACGACCTTTGGTCGGAAAGCACATCCCTGCACAAGTCGGCATGCGTGTTGCGATGTCTCTTGAATACAGAAGCGAGGTGTTCAACAGTTGTGATGCCGCAACGAAAGCTAGTTTGACTACTTTCTCTTGAAGGGGCTTGGAACAATCACTTACGTGGATCCTGGAGGAGGTAGGAATCTTGTTTTGAATGAAAGCTGGTTGAGACTAGCGTCGAATAGGTCACTGCAGTGTGGTCTGGGACAGTTCTGGGGAAGAAGACAAGTCTGATTCTAATTTCTGCTTGTTCAACTTGTTTTATATGATTCTTACAGATGCCTCTTCACCGGAGACAGTGGTGATTACTATCTGGTATGCTCAGTTCTCTTTCGAGGATGAGCTTTGTCAAGCGGGATGACAACTGGTCATCGCTTCAGGTCTTCGTTGGAGCTGGTGAGCAGCATGGTATGGGAGCCGAAGACCTGTATGAAAGCAGAGCTTCGGGAGCGACTGATGAGCTCAGATCGTATCTACGTGGAAGTAGCCACAACATGGCGGATGAGGCTGAAAAGAAGAAGGTATTCAAATCCAACAAGATTGAGTTCACTCACAAGCTTGTTTGCGACGAGGGCAGGCACTCGAAGAAGTTTCGCAGCTCCATGATGGGTTGAATGTCCATGGTCCGCCCCGATCAATGCCGCAGTACATCTCGGAAAGTCCTATCAACCTGAATACCAACCACTCTTTGTGAGCAACATAAAGCCCCGCAGGCCAAGGGTTGATTTTTTGCAGATACAATCAAATGAATTCCTCCAATGGGAATGGAGAGAAGATATCTGATGAGACTGTAGAGGAAATGATCCAGTCAATCAGGTGAATTGGTGATGACAAAGCAATTATAGCCTCATTTGGTTTCAGAGATCAAGTCGCGCAATTCAACTCTCGTCCGAAGGGTTCCAGCGCGGTTACCCTACCTAAGTTGAACCTGCATCACCGATCGAAGCTTGGAGGTCTTGCTTGCGGATGCACTACTTATTCTCTCTAATGTTTCATTCTCACAGCATCAACGACACCCAACAATTCACCTCTCGTTCAGGTATTGCACACGAGCTTCATGCAAAAAGAATCATCGTCGCTTGATTGCTAGGTCAACGAGGATGGAAACATGATGAATCGAGAAAAACCTCATCACTTCCATGGCGATGAGAAATCGAGGTTACATGTTGTCTAGATGCTCTGCCTAGACTTTGATGTGATTGGCAGTCTGCCAGAACACTCCCAGGGGCGGGCACTGCAGGAGCCAACAATCATGCTTCCGGTCCCGGTCGAGGACGAGAGATCTCCAGCAGTCGACCCCGAGGATGCGAAGCCAGCAAGTCACGGCCAGATGACTTCGAACCCGACCGCAAGTCTCGTCCTGAGCAACCTGAAAGACCTGACTCAGAACGTCAATATTCTCCGCCTGGTGTGAAGACCGCTTTGGATGGGAGCAAACTTATGGATTCTTTGTAGGTACCCCCTGGAGTGGATGTGAAGGAAATGGGAATCGGTATAAACGTTGTATCAGACCCGTCTGGCCTCTTCAGTGTGAGCGCCATCGCGCCCAAGTGATACCTTCTTTCTTCTTCATCGCTTTTCACCTTCATTCCGCTTGTTGATCTGACTCGTCCTGGCAAATCAGTGGAGGTGCTGCGCGGCAGAATGCCATGAAGGTGGGAGATTTGATCTACGCGGTGGATGGGAAACCTGTGAAGGGAATGACCATCGGGGATCTCATTCAACTCATCAAAGGTCCTCCTGGCACGGAAGTGAATCTACAGGAAACCTCCGAAAAGTCTTGTGAGTCAATTTGCCTGACGGTTGCAGCAGGTGCTGTCGAGGGCTCAGTCGAATCTCCCCGATCCCTCGCAGCAGGTGCCGTTGGCTTTTGATTCCGGTTTCCTTGATTTCTCCTCTTACACCTTGAAGTTGCATCCAGCATTGCCGAATCCAGCAAGGATGGATGCTGTGAGCCGAGTACTGCATGTCAGTGTCCGTATGGACCAGCTCGCTGATTCCTTTCTTGCAGGATGAGACGGAGGAGCAGCCGCATGCTCCCCACCCTGGCATCCAACAGCCGCATGCTCCCCAACCGAGCGTACAGCAGCAGCCGCAGCAGCATGTGCCTCTTTCCAACATGCCCCAACAACAGCAGCCGCAGCCGCAGCAGCAGCAGCTGCAGCAGCAGCAGCAGCATCAACACCACATGCAGCAGCAGCAGCAGCAGCAGCAGCATCAACACCACATGCAGCAGCAGCAGCAGCAGCAGCAGCAGCAGCAGCAGCAATCGCCGCCGCCTTCGCAGATGCCTCATCTGGGTATGCAGCAGCAACTGCAGCAGCAGCATGCATCTCATCCAAGCATGATGCAGCAGCTGCCACTGCCGCCTCCTATCCCTTCACATTTGCCCCATCCGAGCGTACACCAACAGCAGCAGCAATCGCCACCGCCGCAGCATCTGCCACACGTACCTCAATCGAGCATGATGCAGCAGCACCCGCATCTTCAACATCCACAGCACCAGCCGCAGCCGCAGCCGCAGCTTCCACACCAAGAGCCGGTGCCGCCGCCACCGCCGCCGCAGCAGCAGCTGCAGCATCGCCAGCAGCAGCAGCAGCAGCAGCAGCAGCAGCAGTTTCAACATCAGCAGCAGCAGTTTCAACATCAACCGCAGCCGCAGCTGCAGCCGCAGCATGTACCTCATCCAAGCGTGATGCATCCGCCGAATCTACCTATGTCTCATCCGAGCACAAACCAGCAACAGCAGGTCATTTCTGGATCAACACAGAATGGAAGTCCAGGGCTGCTGGATCAGAGCTGGCAGCAAGGGAGGTTCAGGAGCTACGGCTCGTCTCCAGCGAGGTCACATGACTTTGAACTCATCCCGAAGACGTCGAACGTCAAGAGCTTTGACTTCGGCAACGCGGAGATGCTTTCGCATGACAACAAGTTCGACCTCGCTCGATTCTCCACGCAAGGCTCTGAGAAGTCGATGCTTTTGCTCCAGGAGGCCATTCACCATGAGATGGTTAGTAAGCGGCTCAGTGCCTCTTGTGCCTCCTCCCCGCCTGTTTGCCTCCCATCCTCTCCTCTGCCGTCCTCCACCGCTTTCCTCGCTCGTCTTTCCTTACCTTCGAATTTGCTGAGCGGCCTACAATCAGGATGAGAAGAAGTTCATCATCACCGTCACTATGACTGAGGGTTTGTCTGTCTTGACTTGTTTCCTCAGCTTGTCGTTGTTGATGACGTCAACAGATCACGTTCCGGGAGAGATGGCAAAATTCCCTCCTCTTGTGCTGGCTCGTACGCAGGTAAAGGGTCGAACAACCGACCTGTCAAACCAATTTGATCCCTCTCCTTTCTTCAGTTCGGAAGCAAGGAAACTGGAGGTATCATCGCTGCTGGCGAAGTTTGTAAGCTCGTCAAACCCGGCAGCAGGAATTTTCTCCTTCTGGTTTCGTTTCCTCAGCCTTGACATGGTTCTGCAGAGGTTGGATTCTTCTCGCTCGTGATGATGGCGAGCTAGCGTGGTATCCTTCCAGCTTTGCAGGCAATCCTCCTTCTCCTCACCATTCACTTCCTCTGCTCTTCTTGTTGCTCCCTGCTCCCTGCTCCCTGCTCCCTGCTCCCTGCTCCCTGCTCCCTGCTCCCTGCTCCCTGCTCCCTGCTCCCTGCTCCCTGCTCCCTGCTCCTTGCTCCCCCTTAAGCCTTCGTTTACATGCCTGCAGTGAATCTTCGTCCGATGACCTTCAAGATTCCCAATGCCTGGCCAGGGACGAAGATCAAGCTCGAGATTCCAAAGGTGATGACTTACAGAAGAAGATGGTGGGGGTCATTTTCATGATGATGATGATGACGACGACGACGACGACGACGACGATGAAGACGATGATGATGGAGATGATGGAGATGATGATGATGATGATGATGATGATGATGATGATGGAAATGATGATGGAAATGATGGTGGTGGTGGTGGTGGTGGTGGTGATGATGATGATGATGATGATGATGATGATGATGATGATGATGATGATGATGGAGATGATGATGATGATGGCGATTGATGATGATGATGATGATGGTGATGATGATGGTGATGATGATGATGATGGTGATGATGGCGATTGATGATGATGATGATGAAGATGAAGAAGAAGAAGAAGAAGAAAATGATGATGGAGATGATGAGATGATGATGGTGATGATGATGCTAGAGATGGAGATGGAGATGATAGCAGCGCTGGCGGTGATGGAGATGATGATGTTGATGATGACAATCGTAGGCAATCATTGAGGAGGCGCTCCATGGATCATCAAGAGGAGGAAGCAACGTGTCTTCCACCAACAATACTCCTTATGCTACTCCAAACCTCACAGGAGGTGAAGATGGAAGACGATGATGAGGAGAGAGGAGAGGATAGCGGGGGAGGAGAAAAGAAGGGGAGGGAGAGAAGAGAAGGGAGAAGGCATTAAGGAATGGGTATGGGGCAGGCAGGGGGGAGAGCAACAAGGAGTGGTAGGAGGGCAAGGGAAGAGGAAGAGGAATCGGAGGAGGAAGAGGAGCATGACGAGGAAGAGGTAAGAAAGAGATGATAACATATCGCACAGGCAACAACCTGCATGTGCCTTCTATGCACAGCAGCAGCAGAACCGAGAAATCTCAAAGCGGCGCATGTACACCCAACGTCATCGTCAACCCCGTCCTGCCGGAAGGCGCACGAGAGGGGATCATTCTGGTATGCAGGAAGGAGAGCGGAAGATGGTGGGGAGGTTTTGGAAAAAGGGAATCGGGAAGGGTGAAGGAGGAGGAGGAGCAGAATGGGTAGTGAGGGAGGGAGGATGGAGCGAAGAAGAGAGCTGGGAGAAGGCCCGTGCTGACGAGCGCTGCAGAAATGTCACGATGCTGTGGGTCAGCCTGTGATCTGGAAGCACGAAGAGGGGAAGACGTCGATCAACGTCGCAGAAGTTCACTTCCCCAGCCTCCTGCACCACAAGACTGAGAGCAAGGTCAACATCAACATGCTCCTGCACATGATGCCGGAGATGGTTGGGAGGTTCCCAGCGCTCCCAGGTCAAGCGCGTCCTCGCACGAGGAGGACACGGGAGGCTCAGTTGCTCGCAGGTTTCACGGATACCCAGCTCGAGGCCTGGAAGCAGCGGGGATACGCTGAGGAGCACCTGCCTCCTGCCCAGGTCAAAGTCAGGTGAGAGCAGATTGAGAATTCTTGCCTGCTGTTGACGAGGATGGAGCAGAATTCCAGACGGAGCTAAGCCGGGAGCGTTGATGCACGCGATCCCTTACAAAGTGAGGAGGAGGAGGAGGATGGAGAGATGGAGTAGGAGTAGTAGTAGGAGGAGGCGGTGAGGGATAGATGAAGTGTAGGTCACGATCATCTGAGCGTGAGGACGTTGCGTAGAGCAAGTGAAGCAACAAAGCATCACTAGGGCAGGATAGAGGATGATGACTGAAAGTCGAGCGAGAGGAGGGGGGAGAGG
>NW_005434653.1:267742-273836 GCF_000315625.1 Guillardia theta CCMP2712 | reverse complement strand
AGGCCTGGAGTGGAAGTTATCATACACATCCCTCGCCTCCTCCTTGCCAGCCATCGACCTGGAGGTTTCTTCGTCCAGCACCAGCATCTGGTAAGTTCTGTCGTTAGAGAGGAGTAGGAGTAAGAAGAGGAGTGGGAGTAGGAGTAGGAGTAGTAGTAGCAGCAGCAGCAGCAGCAGCAGCAGCAGCAGCAGCAGCAGCAGCAGTTGTAGGAGGAGGAGTAGGAGAAGGACGAGGAGGAGAGGAAAGGGAGAGGGATGGACCAAGGGTTCAGGGAGGAAGAGGGGAGGGAGTAATAGAGGAGAAGAAGGGCAGAGCAGACGCACAGAAGTGGATTGAGTGAAGGGGGTGCAGCGAGTCAGGAGGGTGGAAAGAGTTTTGACTGCAGCATGCACAGACATCGTTTGGGTTGCCGATGATGCAGATGCCAGCACTGACAGACGTTGAGCTCCTGGAGATCGTCAAGGTGCCACAGAGGCTGTCGCTTCCCTTCCCCCTTCTACCCCCGACCAATCAGCTTTCTCTTTCCCCCTTCCCCTCCACCTCGTTCACTCACTCTGCTCCCGCCCTACTTCCCTCCCTCCCTCTCCCCTCCTCCCCCCTTCTCTCCTGCCCTCCCTCTCTTCCCCTTCAACTCTCGCTCCCCCTCCCTCTTCCCATCTCCCTCCCTGCCCCTCTCCCTCTTATGCCCTTTGCCCTTCCTCTCTCCTTGTTTGCTATGGCTAGCCTGAAAACTTTCTCATTCAGATCCGCTCGCACGGGAGGCAAGTCGGAGCTCATGCTGCAAGCGATGTGAGCGAGCTTTCTTGCATGCGATTCCTCCTGTGACTTGACAGCAGAACAAGAGGAGGGAAGAGAACGAGGAGCCAAAGAAATCCCTCAATCAAAGAGAGCTGGTGAGAGTCATGAAGAACAGGAAATGCAGGATGACTGACATTCGCTCTTATTTTCCTCCTCCTCCTCCTCTTCACTTCAACCTTATTTCTTCATTCGATCTTCTCGTCTCTCTCTCCTCATTGTCTCCTCGACCTCCTCTGTCCTCTTCTTCAGTCGCCTCAGAAGCCTCTTGGCCGCTTGACCTTGTGTCAGGCCAATCCAGAGCAGGCGGCAAATCATCCGAATCAGCCCCGAAGGTTCTTATTCCTCCTGCAAAGCTCTCCTTGCCAGCATCCCTATCGCTTCCTCTTCCTCGTCCTTGTCCTCGTCTGCGTCCTCGTCCTTGTCCTCGTCCTTGTCCTCGTCCTCGTCCTCGTCCTCGTCCTCGTCCTCGTGATCGTGTCGCTTTCTCCTCTTACTCTCTTCTCAGTTCGTATCCCTCCCACTCTACTCCTCAGTTCGGCCCTCTCAACGACTCGCACATCCCCGAGTCCTTCAGCTTACAGTGCGACACTTCCTACGTTTCCCAGGCCGAGCCTGTCAAGCACAGGACCCATCACTGGGAGGAGCAGGAGCAGAAAGGAGGAGAGCGAGAGCAGCCGGGGCAGCAGCAGGAGACTTTCGTCCGCTCACCGAGTAAAGCGACAGGACAGAGCATGATGCCGCGGGCTCGACATGCGACTAGCATGGACCCTCATGATATTCAGCACTCCAAGGTGAGGAAGAGTTAGATAAGGAGGAGGAGGAGGAGGAGGGAACGATTAGCAGGATGAGGATGAAGAAGGATGGATGGAGAAGAGGGTGGAAGGAAATTTGTTTGACGGTCTTTAGGTCATGCATGCATCGTTCGCCCAAATCCAAGGAATGCAACACGCTTCTGAGGTTGCTTCTGCCCACTCTCCCCCCCTCCTCCCTCCTCCCTCCTCCCTTCTCCCTCCTCTCTCCTCCCTCCTTCCTCCCTCCTCCTACTACCTCCCTCCCTCCTCCCTCCTCCCTCCTCCCTCCTCCCTCCTCCCTCCTCCCTCCTCTATACTCCCTCCTCTATACTCCCTCCTCCCTCCTCTATACTCCCTCCCTTCTACCCTCTTTTCTCTCCCCTTACCTCCATCCTTCCCCACGTCCTCCAACACTCTTGAATTCTTCTTCCACCTCTTCCTCCTCTCCTTTCCCCGAGCACGCACAGGGATCTGACTTGTCTCCCCCTTCCCCTCCCAGGCCATCCGTATCGCCATCATGGATGCAGTGGCTGCATGCCGCGAGGCGTTCGAGGGCGGGGAGGGGAGGCCAGACCTCCTGATCAAGCTGCATGTCGGCGTTCCTGAGGTCCTCATGCTGATGAAGAGGGAGAGGAGAGACGAGAGAGGAGGGAGGAGAGAAACGAGAAGAGAAGAGACGAGGAGAGAGGAACGGGGAGGAGGGGAGGAGAAGGGGAGGAGGAGGACGGAAAGTTTGAAGATGGAAGTGGAGGATTCGAGCTCGGATGGAGAACCAGCAATGGAGGGAGAAATGGAAGGAGTGGGAGTAGGAGCTGAGAAAGAACAAGAAGAGGAGGAGAAAGGGAGGAGAAGGGGAGGAGCAGCCACTGAGTATCATGTCAGATCATGCTTCACCCCCTTCCTGACCTTGGCAACCTACTGGATCTCTTCCCACACGGCGTTTTGCTCCCTGTGCAGGTATCAGCCCCCTCCTCCCTCCCTGTCCTCTCCCTCCTCCCTCCTCTCCCCCTCGTCCCTCCCTCCCTTTCCCCCCCCCCCTCCTTTCTCCTTCCTCCCCCTCCCTCCTCCCTCCTCCCTCCTCCCTCCTCCCTCCTTCCTTCCTGTCTGCCCTTCTCTTCTGTTCCTCCTTCCTCGCTCTAGGACTCCAACCAACTCTCCTCCCCCTCCTTCTTCCGAACTGACTCGCTCTGCTCTCAGTTTGATGTCGGCGGGTTGTATATCCCCAACGCTGATGGTGAGAAATTGAACCCCTGCTCCTCTCCTCTCCTATCCTCTCCTCTCCTCTCCCTTCTTTGCCTCTCCACTCCCTCCTTCCCTCCACTCCCTTCCTCCATCCCTTCCTCCCTGCCTCCCTCCCTCCTTCGTCTCCCTCTCCTTCCCTTGTCCTTCTGCTGCCCCCTCCTCTCCCTGCTCACCAAGTTCTCATCCTCTCTCTCTCTTTCTTCTCCCTCATCTTCTCCCTGCTGATCGTCTCAGCAGATCCCAGCAACATGTCAGACAACTTCGGTAAGAAAGCATTTGTGTGCCCTCCATAAAACCTCCACTGCTCTTTCACTTGTATCTTGCCGCTCCTACTCGTTCTTGTTCTCCTGCTTTTCTTGTCATCCTCGCTTGTGTTCTTACGCTGTTTTCAGTGATTGTCGTTGGCCTCGTGCTCGGGGAGTGACTGATCCCAAGTCACGTCAAGTAGCCAGGGAGAGAGGGAGAGAGGGAGGAGGAGAAGGAGAGCGAGGAGGAATGATGAGCTGTAAGCTATGAACATTAAAGCAGAATTCATAAGACATGGGGCTAACGAGAATATGAGGAGGGAGGGAGACGAGGAAGAAAAAAGAGGTCAAAGTTGCCGGTGGAAGAAGCGAGCGGGGGGTGCAGGCAGTCCGAGGGAGCATAAGAGGATTTCTTGTCAGGGATCATCCTGGAGAAAATGTGAGAAATCGCTAGGAAGGGGATCGCAGGGAAGGAGGGAAACAGAGGATGAGGGAGGAGAGGCGATGGGAGTAGAAGAGAGGGGAGGATGGTCAACGCACCACAAGGTAGGTGTATTGTTTCTCCATCTGCATAAGGATCGAGCTCCGTCTTCTTGACCTTGCTGACGGCAAGGGAATCTGCTGCTGCTCCCCTGCTGCTGCTGCTCCTCCTCCTTCCGACCGCCGTCGAGCCTCGTTCACGATGTGGTTGGGGGAAGGAAACGATGCTTGTAGGATCGTCCTTGGCGTCTCCGACCGCCGGTGCTGCAGGCCTTTGGAGGAGAGCTCGGCCTGAACTCCAGCAGAGTCACAGTGGAGAGAAGAGGAGGAAGAGAGGTAGGAGGGAGACAGAGAGCGCGGGAAGGGAAAGAGGAGGAAGGGAGGAGGGAGCGGAGAGCAAGGAGAGGAGAAAGGGAGGAGGGAGAGGAGGAGAGCAGGGAGGAGAGAGGAGCGAGGAGGGAGGAGGGGACAAGGGAGGAAGGAGACCATGTTTTGCGCTTCCTCGATGATGGTGGAGGCATGTTGGAGTGCCTGCTCGCGAGCCTGTAGGAGACAGTGAGGGAGAGGAAGGAGTGAGGGAACAAGGATGGGGACAAGGGAGGAATAGGTTGTGGAGAAGAGGAGGAGGAGGAGAGCAGAAGAAGAGGATGACGAAAGGTGGAGAAGAGGAGGAGTAGGAGGAGAAGAGGAAGAGGGAGAGGAGGAGGAGGAGGAAGAGAAGAGGGAGAGGAGGAGGAGGAGGAGGAGGAGTAGGAGGAGTAGGAGGAAGAGGAGGAAGATGAAGGAGGCGAGATGATGAGTATCACCATGTCGACGGCAGCTTGAACGAAGTCGCCGTCATCAAGCCCATACCCCTTCGCATCCTCAACCACCTCTCTGAGATCTTTCTTCAACACCTCCTCCTCCTCCTCCCTCCTCCGCTCTCTCTCCAGCAGCTCCTCTCCACTCTCTTCCTCCCGTTCCTGTCTTGGCAGGACCATGCTCTCCGATCGCCGTCGAGCCTCGTCCACGATAAGATTGGAGGAAGGAAACGAGGCATGCAAAATCGTCCTCGGCGCCTGCGACCGTCCGGGTTGAAGTCCCTTGGAGGAGAGCTCGGCCTGAACTCCAGCAGAGTCAGAGCAGAGGTGAGGAGAGGAGAAGGAGGAGGAGGAAGGGAGGGAGAGATGCATGGAGGAAGGGGAAAAGGGAAGGTATAAGAGAGAGGAGAGGGAGGAGAGCAACGAGGTGAAGAACGAGGGCGATAGAAGAGGAGGGAAAAGAGAAGAAAGAGGCGACGATGGTCTGATCGGGATCAGGGGAGAGAGGAGGAGGGAGCAAGGAGAGGGGAGCAAGGAGAGGAGAAAGGGAGGAGGGAGAGGAGGAGAGCAGGCAGGAGAGAGGAGGGAGGAGAGGAGGAAGAAGAGGACAAGGAAGGAGACCATGTTTGCGCTTCCTCGATGATGGTGGAGGCATGTTGGAGTGCCTGCTCGCGAGCCTGAAGAAGCGAGTGAGGGAGAGGAGCGAGGGTAAGGAAGAGGGAGAGTGGGAGGGGGATGGGAGGGAGGAAGAGGATGTTGATGGAAGTGGTGGCGGTAGAGGAGGAGGAGGAGGAGAAAGACGACAACGAGGAGGACGAGAAGGAGGTGGTGGAGGAGGAGAAAGACAAAGAGTACGAGCACAAGGAGGAGGAGGAGGAGGAGGAGGAGGAGGATACCAAATCAACGGCAACCTTGACAATTTCTGCATCCCCGAGCTCAACAGCTGAACTTCTCACTGAACTTCTCCTCCTCCTCGGGGTTCCTCGTCCTCCTCCTTCAAGTCCTGGTCGATCAATCTGCAGCTTTCCTCCCCTCTCGTCCTCCTCCTCCTCCTCCCTTGCTGCCTGCTCAGTCCCATAGATTTGCCACCCGCCGATCTCTTCCGCTCTCTCCTCTGCTCTTGCCCAGCTGGGAGAAGATTTGACGCTCTGCCGCGATCTTCAGCATACCGAAAAATGCGCATCGCTAGCCCTCTCCTCCTCTCTCCTCCCCCACTCCCCTCCTTTTCCCTCTCCCCTCCCCTGTCCCTCTACTTCAACCTCCTCTCTCTCCCTCTTTCCCTCCCCGCCCCCTCTCCTGCTCCTCCTCCATCACCTCCTCCTCCTCCTCCTCCTGCTGCTGGATGACATCCAACGTCCCAGCCTCCGACGGGAATGAAGGTACCCTCTCCATCAGGTCCAGCGCGCTCATTTCCTCGCTGCTCCTGCTCCACTGCTGGATGAACTCGTACTTCCCTGCTCGCACGAGCGTCAGAGGCAGGAGAGCGCACAAGTGCTCCTTCCTTGCTCGAGGTAGTGGTGGGAGTCCTCGACGGCATCAGAGAAACTCTTGCGGGAGAAGTTCGGGCGGAGGGTGGAGAGTGAGGGGCTGAGAGGGGTGGAGTAGGCCGAATCACTCGCCACCCTTGAAAACTCCTGCTGCTCCTGTCGTTGCCGCCATTCCTCCTCTTCCTGCTGCTGCTGCTGCTGCTGCTGCTGCTGCTGCTGCTGCTGCTGATTGTGTTTTCCTGTCTTCTTC
>NW_005434653.1:245551-261248 GCF_000315625.1 Guillardia theta CCMP2712 | reverse complement strand
ATAAGTGAGAGGTGATAGGGAAGGAGGAGGAGGAGGAGGAGGAGGAGGAGGAGGAGGAAGAAGAGTGACGTTGATAATGAACGAGGAGATGATAGTAAGGAGGGAGGAGGGAGGAGGGAGGAGGGAGGAGGGAGGAGCTGGTTGACCGTCTTAGTGCACTCACAAACTTCTTTGTCGAACATCCCAGGAAAGTCGATGACGAGCTGCGTCAGGTTGGTTGCGCGCTCGAGGGAGGGGCGAGCTGCCTTTTGCCTCGCAAGAAACTTCGATCTCTTGTTCCTCACAGCAGAGACCGAACGAGATGGCGAGCTGAAGCGAGCACATGAGTCTTGCGGAATGGGGAAAGTGCAGGAGGAGGCGGGGGCAGAGAGTGAGATGGTAATGGAGGAGAAGTAAGCAAAGAGAAATTCAGGAGCATTGAGGATGGTGGTTGGGGAGACCACGGAACAGCAGGCGAGGAACGAACTGCTGCAGAAAAGACGGAGGACAGTGCGGGAGCAGCGAGAGGAGAGTGAGGAGAAAAGGAGAGAGCGCAGGTGCTCAGACAGAACCTGAACTTGGGTCCTGATGGGATCGGATACAAGCGCTCGTAGAAAGGGGTGTGCTTGGAGGAGGAGGCGGCGGTTGAAGGCAGCTGGGAGCTGTTCAAGGTGTCTCGAGAGGAGGAGATGAAGGGCATCTCGAAGATGAGCTGCTTCTTTGCCTCGTCCTAAGGACGATGAGTGAGCACGAAGTGGTCCAGCAGGTGATCAGTGCAACGGGGTGCGGCAGTGAGGGGGCGGGCGGAGGGGCGAAAGCAGCAGGAGAGACGGAGCACGAGCGGGAAAGGATGTAGGTGTAACCGACAGGCGACCCTGCACCAGAGCAAGCAGAGGAAAGCGAGCGAGGGGGAGGAAAGGGCAGGGCAGAGGTAGCGGGCGTACCAGGTCGGATCGAGGGAGGGGCTGGAAGGCAAGGTCAGAATCGCGACTGGACGGGGTGAAGTTGTTGATAGACCACCTGTAGCGAGTCAGCGAAGGAAGGAAGAGGTAAGTTGTGCTCGCACTCACCATTTCTTCCGCTGCTGACTCCTGACCTTTTGGTTCGAGTGCCTATACACATCCCATCCTTGAATGGCATCGTCCAAGGTGTTCTGAGCAACTCTCAGCTTTCGGCCCTCACCCCAACAAGTTCATCTCACGTTCTTGTTGAGCATTGAAGCCAGGACTTGAGGGTCAATCATCGGCTCAAACTGAGACTGAGCTGACCTGGCAGACGCTGGCCTTGTCCTTCCTTTCCTCGGCGTCTGGTAGTTGACCCTGCTCGTGGCAGCACCATTCACCCTCGCGCTGGCAGGTCGCGATCTTGTCAGGAAGGGGACGTTCAAGTCCAAGATTAGCCGCTCATCTTCTTCATCCATGCTGTCGTGCACAACATGGGGCATGTTCTTGTCACCTTTGTTGTTGTTCATCTATCAACTGTCATCGCACCATGGCGCACTGTCTGGCAAGGACAGGGGGTCATTCAAATGTCAATATACACAAGGGAAGCTATTCGGATTGGCAGGATATTTTTTTTGAGCCTGTAAGGATCTCTTTCTACCCAATCCCTTAATTCATTCATTCTTCAACCATTCCCCTCGCACTCATCACCTGGGCCTAACGATCTCAACCTTGCAACAACAGCCTATCCTGCGATCTTTCTCATCATGACAGAGTCTTCATCCATGATCATAATGCCTTCACACTGCCACTCATCAACATATGTCATTCCGGCGGAGAGTCACTGTTCAGTGACTAGCTATCATAGCAGGTTGCCGCTCGGCCGTAGCACAACTCATTCTGAGGAGTCTCTATATACCATCTGGTTCCCGCCATGGCAGTCACAGTCAGCCCTACGTTCAATGTCAGTTGTACGCCTGCCTGTCAACCCGGGTGACCTGTCGGCAGTATCCGTTTACTCAAAGTTAAGTTAAAAATCAGTACGACTCTTGAAGCATACAGTGCCGGCGGGCCCGGCGCCGGGCCATCGGAGGCTCGGACCCGGCCGGGCCCGGGGTCCGATTCTCTTAGGGTCCTTATAACCACCCTCCACCCCCCAGCACAAGGACCGTCACGGTTTCGGACCCGGGGTACTAGCCGGGAAGGTTTTTCTGTTCCTGTACCAACATCTGAGGCGAGCTCATGTCCGTGGTCAGCAACGTGAACGGGGCGACCTAGTTACTCCTGAGGTCCTAGGAAGTATCGTAGGAAGAGGGTTTAAGAAGGGGGCCGTGAGGGGTGCTCTCTCTTTTGGGTGGGTAATGACAATGATACCGAACAAAATTACCTGTATGGTAGGGGTACTTACTATATAATTGAGGGGTTCAAAACAATAATAGGGGGTAACACTAACTTTGTTGATTCTTGGGGAGGGTGGGTACCAACCATATCTTGGTGGGTCAAGAGACCCGTATTGGGCCTGTCTCCCTAGCCGAATATTCAAAATTATTTGAAATATGTTGATTATTTTTCAAAATTACACAAACATCAATTTCCTGAAATCTGGGAGCACTTGAGTCAAATCTCACTAGCTGTGTGGCACCTCAGGCATGTCACCAATTATTTCAGCATTAGGAAAAATGTTTCACATATCCCTAATTTTGAAGTTATATTAAGATCAATTGCACAGGTAGGGTGGTCCAATTTTAGATGATTGTTTGAAAATCTCAATGTCAGTAAGAGGGGGGCACTCGACAAAGGGTGGAGGGTGCGAAAATGGGGTAGTCTCGGACTTTACCAGGGGTAGCTGTATTGGATTTTTCAATTGCAGGGGGTGATACATAAACCACCGGTTCTTTAGAGTGTTTATAAAGGGGTTTGAGGGGTAGACATTAAAGTGTTTTTTTGGTTGAACCCTGGAATGATAAGAGGCGGAATGATTTGGGGGGTGGGTGGTAGACTAAGGAGTCAGGGGTGGGTTCCCGAGCACAAAAGGTAGTAGTAGTTGAACACGATGTCGGTGTAGTGGGAACGGGGTAGGGTATATGATCAGTTTGGTAGGGTGGTCAATCTCCTTCATTTCATCAGGGTACTTTGCTAGTATATCAGGGGGTAGATCATAGCTAATTTGTGATACGGTGTCTCAGATTGCCTGTTAGGGTAGGGTCCAAAAATCCGGGGGTGGGTGGTTTGGAGTTGGAGGCTACTACCGGAGGGCGGGAGCGGGATGCACGCGCAAGCGTGGAAAAGATGGCGAGTAGAGGACGAAAATGAAGGATAAGATGAAGACGAAGAAGATGAAATGTCGCAGAGTCTTGTTTGATCATCATACGAACATCTAGCTCATGACACTCATTCTTCTTGTCTATTGCTACTGCGTCTTGGTGGACTACCAATGTCGAAAGGATTGGGGGCTGTCTTTCACTCGTACGCCTTCGGGCTGCATGGTTGACCTTGCTCATGTTCTCCGATTAGAGAATCAGTTACAAATGCCTCTGAGTTGAAACCTAACCTTCTCTTCTCCTAGGTTCATGCGCTTGGCTCCTGCAAAGTGACTGTCGGCCAGCTCTTCAGGTATTGATCGAAACGAGGAGATCGATGCAGTACTTTGACACATGGTGGATCAAAAGGAAAGCTATTTGTACCGGAACATGTGCTGAGCGTTCTTCCACCTGCTGCTTCTAGCGTGCTGCAAGTTTATTTGCGGTTCCGGCACCTTGTCTCCTTGCGGGCAGAAACAAGCTCTTATTGAGAAGCAGCAAGGAGGATGAGCCGGAAACTTTCTCTGGCTGGTGAGTTGCCATCCTTCTGAAGGATTCAATCTGCATGGTTGTGATGATGATCTTGCGAAGGTTCAGCCAGCGTGTTTCTCGTCCTGATGATCCCTTTGGTCTGCGGAGATGCTGTCTCGACTTCGATCCATGCAGGTACGTCAGCGCTGAAGGTACCCAGCATGTCTTGACACTGTTCGTCAGCCACTCCTCCTACTCATTCGAAGAGGATGCCTGCAAGGGAAGTCTCGCACGTTGACGTGACTCAAGCTCCCCCTGTCGCCCCTGTCTCCTCCAGGAGGACCAGGGCTGGCGTGCCGATTTCCCGTGAAGTCTCCACCGTGGATGTCACACAACAGAACGCGGAGGATTTGAAGTTGCGAACGGGTCATGAGGCAAATCCACAGCAGTCGAAGTCTGATGATTGGCTCTCTGAGGTTAAGCTTTCTGCTCAACACCTTCCTGGTTCCCTCACTGTGGTTGGGTACAGCTTGGCGAGCTTGGCGATGTACTTGGGGTTGGATCGTTCAGTGTCGTGCATGCGGCAAAGAATTTGACGTCAGGACAGGTCGGGGATGTTCATTGTGAGAGGTTTCAGGTCTGAAGATCCTGGCAGATTCTAGCAGTGAAGATTGTGAGGATCCCGCACGACAATCCGATCTTTGTCAAGCGATTGAAGAGGGAGGTTTCAATCTTGCAAGAGATCGATCATCCGAACATTGTGAAGGTGTGCTAGTCTGCACTTCTTCTCCAGGATGTCTAATGTCCCTCATAGCTTGTTCGGGTTCACGAAACCCCCGACTGCTGTCGGATGGTAACAGAGAGATGCTTTGGAGGAGAATTGTTCAGCCTCCTGGAGGGTATTGAGTTTGAAGCTGATGGAGTGAGAAATTGGGTCTCACCAGGTATCTTTTGCATACCGTCGCTCGCCTTTCTGCGTACCTGACAACTTGAGCAGAAGGGAAAGTTATTCAGTTCACTGAAAGCTGCATTGTCGATATCGTGTATCAGGTGCTTTCTGCAGTAAAGGTACGGCCCTTTAGATCATGCACAGCCTAGCATACGCTGATGTCATTTACCTGCAGTACCTCCATGATAGAAAGATTGTTCATAGAGATCTCAAGTTGGAGAACGTTCTCCTTGTTGACGATTACAAAGAGGGAAGGTTGGACCGCTATTCATTCATTCTTCACACAGCCCTGTTATGTCACCCTTCTGCTTTTTTTTGTTGGACCCCATACCTATCTTTCCGATCTTGCGTGGTTTTTCTTGCATTTTTACTTTAATGCAGCTTTCCACTTGTCAAGGTCGTGGACTTCGGCTTTGCCAAGGTACCTGACCGATGATGTCGCTGGTGACTGTACGCGTGACACTGGCTCTCTAGGTCTTGAAAGAGGGTGAGACGCTCGTGTCTGCCTGTGGCTCCCCGCATTACGCGTCTCCTGAGGTATCCTTTGCAAAGACATACCGCACAGTCTGACGGTTGGCCCAGGTGGTCGGGGCAAAGAACACTGGGGTTGGGTATCGCTTTGAGTGCGACATGTGGGCAATGGGTAAGAGCGGAGGAGATGAGGGAGGAGGATGAGGAGAGTAGGGGTGATTTCGTGAACGAGCGCATGCTGTATCGAGGAAGCAGGGAGTAACGGAGAGTTTTGAAGAGAACATCATGAGCCGGAGAAGAGTGAGGAGGTTGACAAGGACTTGTGTATGAGACCTGAGGGAGAGGTCTGAGACAAATCGACTGTGATCGGAGGGCATGAGGCTATGTGGTAGAGACAAGGATTTGGGGAAGGTGCCATGCATGGAATAGTTAGACAGTGGGGAATTGTAGATAGTGCTGAGCAAATTTGAATGGATCAGTTTCGTGGCCGAAGGAGAGGAGTTGGGAAAAGGAGCTGAATGGAGTACAGGGGTCATCTGCTACACGCTTCTATGCTGTCAGTATCCTTTCGATGGCGACAGCGATGTGGACGTGATCAACCGCGTGCAGAAAGGTGAGGAAGCAAAAGATGGAAGGGCGGAGTTGGGAGGACGAAGTGTTGTGATGGGGAATGAGGCGTAGGGCCATGTTTGATCAAGCATGTTTGCAGGAGATTTTGAATTTCCTGATCACGTCAAGATCTCTCCTGAAGCAGAAGACTTTGTGCGGGTGAGATAGGAGAATTAGCTAGGGGGGATGAGGAGGGAGAGGAGGAAGAGGCTGATGGGCTCTGACTTCTTGAAAGGGGTTGGTTTGCGTCGACATCACGAAGAGAACCACAGCGAAGGAGGCTCTGAAGCATCCTTGGATTGTGTGAGTGTATAAGAAACGAGGAGAGAGAGGAGCGAGCACTGAAAAGAGGAAGAGGGTCGGGGGGAGGATGTGAGCGAGGATGATGGAAAGAGAGGGGTGAAGGGGACAAGAGGCAAAGGAGTTGATGTGACAGCTGCTCTCTGTCTCTTCTTGACTTGTGTTGCATGGCAGCAAGAACATCGAGAAGACTAAGATGGCTCTGTCGGGCATGACGGGGAACCCCAGCAGCTTCGGAAACCTCATAGGGCTGAGGAGCGGCGATGCCTGCGATGCCTCTAACGACTGACGGGCGTGAAAGTTTCTCGTTGCCTCGACTGACCGTCCTCGCCATGTCCTCACGTGTGAGAGTGTACGCCTCGCGCTTGAGGTCCAACAAACGTCCCAACCTGTGAGATAGGCTCATCTCCTTTGTGCTATACACACTTGTCAAGGCAGACATGTCAAATTGTGAATTCAGTTTGCTGTGAAGCATCGTGGGGTGGAAGATGCGCACGCTTGTTACATTTATCTCTATTCTGTTGTCTCATCGATTGTAAACAGGCAAAACTCATGTAATCCTTTACCCATCTCCTCATCCCCCTACAGGCTCGTATGTTTGTACCACATACCTCCTTCGAGCCATGTTCCTCCACCTCCTCCTCCCCTTCCTCCCCCTGCTCTTGCTCCTCCACAACTGACACCTCTCATCTTTCCTCTCGCAGCATTGAGGTGCTGCGGTACAGGATCTCTCGAGAAGCTTGGAAGTTCCCTTCCTTGAGCAGCTTCTGACCAAACCTCCTCAGCGCAATGGAAGCAGCTCTTGTATCCTTCATCCTTTCCTGCTCCTCCTCCTCCTCCTCCTCCTCCTGCTCATCCACCCCCTGCTCCTCCTCCTGCTCCTCCTTCCTCTCTTCCTCCTGCTCATCCAATCCCCACGCAATACGCAGGTCGCTTTTCATCCTATGGCTGTTCTTGAGCTCCTTGTCATCGCTCTTGCTGATGACGGAGGGGACCAGGACCTGTATTTCACTCGATCGGACCTCCTCCTCCTCCTCCTGCTCCTCCTGCTCCTCCTTCCCCTCCTCCGTCCCCTCCTCCGTCCCCTCCTCTCTTGGGCTCCTCAACATGAGCGTCTCTTCGCTGGTCTTCAACGCCCCCCTCGCAATCAATGCATTGCCTTCTCTTAAAGACGGCCTGGTCCTCAAGATCGAGGGATACGATGTAGCGGGAGAGTAAAGAGAGTTAGGAGAGGAGGGAGAAGAAGCTTCTTCACGGTGTGCCCTGCGAGATCATCTCAACTCTCCAAGGAGCATCTCGCAGCAGGCTCAACCTGGGATGCCACTCGTCCACAAGGGCCTCGTGTTTCCTCAACGTCTCACTGCTCCTCAACAGGTTCCTGCAGCGTGTCAGTTATGGGCTGCTGGCTCCAGCAGAGACTGGAGCTGACGGTGCTGTACTGGATATCTTACCTCATGTTCCCTGCCGTGGGGAGTTTGCGGAGGTGGAGCCTTGTCGTTGGGTCGACATGCTTGCCGCTGTCTGCGAGATCTATGAAGGGGATGAAGATGGCTGAAGGTACTGACGGGCTGAGACTTGATCACTTGCATGCAAGGGAGAGAGGGAAGGGGGGAAGAGAGGGAGAGGAGGAGGCAGAGAGGGAGTGGATGGAGTGTAGGGGATACCGCAGAGGGGATGGTTGACTGGCTCGTACTCCACTTGCTACCCTCCTCGTCCTCGATGCCAACACCCTACCGGCTTCTCGCTCTTCTCCTCTCCGACTGCTGGTGCTGGTGCTGGGCTTGTGCGTTGTTTTCGTCTCCTTTGACCTCCATGCTGAGGGCCTTCCTGCCTGGTCGCCTCCCCCCTCATACCCAGGAGGCCTGTCGTCTTGGAGGACAGCATGCTGCATGTTCCATGAGCGAGAGATGCTTCGCAGCGCAGAGCTCGGCTTCGTCTCCCTCCCTGCATGCAGGTCAGCGAGGACCCAACGGAACCTCCCTGACCTCGCACGGCGATGCTGTCTCGAACCGTGATCCATGCTGCTCCTCGATCGTACAGCTTGGAGACGACGAAAGTGTTCCCGTACAGCGACTTCTCAACGTGCTCCTTGTCGTATGCTCGTTCTATCATTCTGTTTGCTGACTTCATGGTCGAGGAAAGCTGAGCCAGTGAGGGTGACTGATTACTGTTATGAAACTCTTACGTTCGGAGAGTTCACTTGCCAGCCTGACCTCTTCGTTTCCTTTGACTCGACTTCATTCCATCTCATTCAGTCTCTGCTTCCTGCTTCCTGCTTCCTGCTTCCTACCTTACCTCTTTCGTATTCGCCTCTTCCTCCTTTCTCCGCACCATGACAATTAACGGACTGCAGCTAAATGACTTTTATATTTCCCAATTTTTTCATATACTATCTTTATTTTTGAAATATAATCAACAAAATTGAAGAAATTGTGAAATTGTAACTAAGAATACTAGTGGGGCTAGCTGGAAGGTTCTGCCCCACGAGAGTCGCTGTAGGTTCCACCACCCCCATTCTAACACGTATGAGAGGGGGTAGAGGGGTGATGGGGTAGGGGTGGTGGGGCTGGCGGTCAAGATGGCGGGAAATGGACCAGAGTAGGAAGATGGGGAGGGGAGGAGAAGGAGGAGGAGGAGGAGGAGGAGGAAGAGATGACAACGATGAGACAGAGGACGAGATGAGAAGAGGGAAACAGCGGGAGAGAAGTGGCTCTTGTTAGCAAGCGCCTTCCTTTATCAATTGGAAGGAGGGGGCAGAGGAAATTCGCCAAATCAGACAGGCACCCATCATCACTTTCCTTTGCCTTGTTGTTGTATCTGCTCGGTGCTCAACAAAGCTTGCATTCTTAGTTATGTGATTCATGATGCTTCAACATGCTCAAATTAATCGGCAGACACTTTGGATGTAAAATCCGCCATGTGATGGAAAATGCGAATCGTTGGTTACTGATTAGATTGCTCTGCAACAACTGAGACCATGACTTAGCTCGCGCAGTTTCAAATCTGTGTGCTTTACCTTATCTCATGTGTTTGGTCTGAATCTCACTTCTCATTGCTTCTGCCCTGCTGTGTTACATCTTCCGCCCAAAATGTTGTTTCTTGTTTTCATGCATGCGCTAGGTCAACCTAGTCGGGCCCTGGGTTGCGTCAAAGGACTGCACAATATGTGCAGATCTAAATGACCAAGTTCGCTGTACGCCAAACCGAACTGCACATGCAGGGCATCAAAGACGAAACGAATGAAACGTAAATGTTTCTCTCGCTTGTTTTCTCTTCAATCTCATGATGTCTCGACTCTTCTTACCCATGTGCTCAGGGTGTTTCAAACATCTCAAGATGTCCTGGATGTGGCTCGACAGAGATGGTCTCTGTCCCATCTCCTCCTCTTGCGTTGTTGGTGAAGCTTCGCACTCATGCTCGTCGCATGCAGGCTGAAGAACCGCGAAGTCCTCTATGTGTTGATGAACCATCAGTCGTTGGAGCTGGAGTTTGCGAAAGAAGTTGTTTGTCCTCCTAGCAGTGGACTGTTGGTGCTCTACGACAAGAACATTGTAAAGCGATTCCGTCGAGATGAGCATGGTGAGTGAAGGAGGAGCGGTACAGGAATCTCTCCATCCAAGGCGATGGAGGAGGAAGATGGGACGAGGTTGTGGGTATGTGATGGGGGCAGAGAGACGAGGAGGGAAGGAGGGCGGAGGGTGGACCTGTCGATCATTGATGTAAACGAGATCGATCACGATGGCCTGGGAAAGGGTGTTTCTCGAGCTCATGTAGGAAGTACGAGGATAAACTAATGAAGTTTTGACAGATTGGAAGAAGAAGAAGGACGGTAAAGCTGTTCGGGAGGATCATGAAAAGTTAAAGATCGATGGAGTGGAGAGGTGTGGCATAAACTGAGACGTCGCTTGTCTTATGTGTTGTTGTTTTTGGTGTTGGTATTAGTGTCGGTGTTTGGTGTTGGTGTTTGGTGACATTGATGACAATGTTTCCCCCCTTGGCTGCGACTTTTCTTCATGTCTATGTGGGGACAGGCAGTTTTATTGGTGCGATATGACGATGTGATGCTGATGGTGCAGGTTGACATGCTGCTATGCTCACTCAAAAGAAATCCCAACCTTCCATCGTCGGATCTATTGGCTCCTCCCTCAGCAGGATGCGAAGGCTGCGGGTTCCTCGCCTTTTGAGGAGGTTTTCTTTCTTCCTCCTCATCTGCATGCCTGCTCGCGCTCATTGACTGCTCTCCTCCCCCCCCCCCCCCCCTCGCCTCCCCCCCCCATCCTCTTTTCTTCTTTGTTTCACCCCTCCATTCACCCCTGCCCCCTCCCTTCCTCTCCAGCTTTCCTCTCCGTTGGACACTCTTGTCTTTGTGTCTTCTTGGCACTTCAACTCTCTGTCCCAACTTGCCTCCTCCCACTATCTTGCTCGCCATACATCCCCATCCTCCTCATCCCCCATTCTGTTCTCACTTCCCTCTCAGGGTAGGCAAGTGCTCGTGCACTACTTGGACGAGCGCTGTATCCTTGGGGATACTCCAGCTTCCATAGGCAAGAGTCAATCCATGTAAGAGGAGGAAGGAGGAGAGCGATCCAGCCGAGCTGACATCCAGCAGGAAATCGATGACGAAGAGGAGCCGAGCTGAGAAGGCCCTGGACCTGGTAACGATCATCTATCTGCCCACTTGGATCGCCTTCCATCTCCTGCTCCTCTCCTCCTCTCTCACCAACCACTGTTGCTTCCTCCCTTCCTGTCCTCCACTCTCACGCTCTCTCCTCTTGTCCCCCCCCTGCTCCCTTCCCCCTCCCTCCGTCCCCCTCTCTGTGCCCCCCTATGTGTCTCCTCTCCATTCCTGTCCTCTCTTCACCTCTCCTCTCCTCTCCTCTCCTCCTCTGCTCTGCTCTGCTCTGCTCTGCTCTGTTTTGCATTCCTCACCTCACCTCTCCTTTCCTCCTTTCCTCCTCACCTCACCTCACCTCACCTCACCTCTCCTTTTCTCCTCACCTCTCCTCACCTCTCCTCTCCTCTCCTCTCCTCTCCTCGCCTCTCTTTGTCTTGTCACCTGCTCTCTCCATGACTATCATGCATCAGAGGGGCGAGCTCTCAGCTGGTCGAGGAGCGCGAGGTGGCGTATACCTCTCCCTCCTCTCATCCTCTGACCGTCGAGCAGCTGCTGTGGGCACGAAGAAGAAAGCTTGGGCCCAGATTCTTGCCAGCTCAACTAAGCCTTGCTATAACGATCATGATGTATCTCATTTTCTTTTCTCTGCTCCTCTCTCTCCTCTCGTCTCCTTTGTCCTCCTCTCTCCTTTGCTCTACGTTTCTCTTCTCCCCCCTCTCCTTTGCGCTCTTTCTTTCTCATCTGCCTTTCTTCTCAGCTCTAAACCTAATACAGACGGATTCCAACGGGCGGGCTAGGCAGTCGAGCCTGACACGACTGCTTGAGGGGACTCCGAGGGTCAAGGAGGAGGCGGCACAAGAGCATGTGGCTGGGTCACTCCTGACCAAGGATCTGGCTCCTCATCATCCGGTGATCTCCCTATCGGTCCATGTGGGCCTTCAGACTCTCTGACTGGTCCTCTGCTGCAGCGGGAAGAGCCGTTTCCTTGCGGGCCGGAAGGGGCGAATCGGGAAGACGCTTGGAAGCATCTAGCCCAACAGGTGAAGGAGAATCGTCAGTTTGAGCTGAAGGAGCTGTTCTGTGCTTGTTTCCTTCTACCGACTCTCTTGCTCCTGTTTCCTCCTCCTCCTCCTCCTCCTTCTCCGTGTTCCTACATCCTGTTCTTCCATCCTGTTGCTCCTTCTCAGTCACCTCCACCCGGTCCTTCCTTCGTTCTTCATGCTTGTCTTGCCCAGCTGTTTGTCATGTCCTCTTGGCTCTCACGGTCTTGACCCCTTCTGGTTCTTCAGGTTGTGTCCGCAGGTGCTTCAAGTGCTGCAGAGGAGGTGTCAAACTGGCACGACCTGATCGTCAGCTCCAACTATCATGTAACTTCTCTCTTCTACTCCGCTCCCCCCGCCTTGTGTTCCTGCTCGCCCTGCTGCTGATTGCCCCCAGAGCCTCCTCCAATCCTCAAATCTCCGGCTCCATATCTTTGCATCACATTATTCCGTCTCTCTCCCGTCTTTCTCTCTTCCTCTTCGTTTCCTTCTACGTTTCCATCTCCTCCAAGTACATCCCGTCCTCAAGCTCCTTCCGTCTTCCCTCTGCTCCCTCCTCTGCATCCCCTCACCTCACGCACGTGGACTGTAGGGTGAAGCAGCTGGAGAGGGCGAGCAGCATGACGACGAGCATGCTCCGGTCTGGCACAGCCTTGTGGACAAGGCGCTGCAGCAAGAGACGTCAAACTACGTCTGCATGCAGTGGCAGCAGCTGACAGAGAAAGCTCAGTGCTCGCACTCTTCCCATCCCTCTCATCTCTCGCACTCCTCCCATACCGGGAGCCTCTATCCCTTCTGGGAATCCTTCACCGAGAGGATCTCTCAGACGGCGCAGAACCTCCATGACGTAAGTGCTGCTCTCCTCTCTCCTCTCCTCTCCTCTCCTCTCCTCTCCTCTCCTCTCCTCTCCTCTCCTCTCCTCTCCTCTCCTCCTCCTCTCCTCTCCTTTTCTCCTCTCTTCTCCTCGTCCTGCTCTCCTGCTCTCCTGCTCTCCTGTTTGCTCTCTTCTCACTTTCCTTCAGCATCTTGAGCCGGATCCTTTACTTCACCTGCATGGCGAGGCCATAGACTGTCACCGCATGCCCTGGACGACGACTACATGATTCAGGCATCCCCTTCCTCCTTCCTCTCTCCCCTTCCCTCTCTCCTCTCGCAGCATATTGTCTTCTCCCATGTGTCCCTCTCCCGTCTCCACCTCCCTTCCCCTGTCTCCTCTTTCTCCTTCTTGACCACCTTCGCTCCATCGTCACTAATCTCAGCACAACCCCTTCTCTCTTCTCTCCTTCCAAGCACGTCTTTATTCACTCCTATCATACTTCCGCTTTTCTTCCCACAATCCCCTCCCTCAACCACCCTTCTCCCCTATGACCTTCCTTCCACCTTTCCCTTCTTCTTCACCTGCTGCTTCTGACACATAGCAGGAGGACGCGGACATCTCTGCTCTGCTCGCTCCTTCCGATCACCAGGACATCCTCGGTCCGCAGCCCTTCCACTGCTGTGAGACGAACCAGGGAGAGGAGGAGCCCCTTTCCTCCCTCCCCGACCTCCCCGACGCTCTCGCGGGGCAGCAGAGGGTCGGCAAACATCCTCCTGGTCCTATTGAAGCTGCTTCCAACCATCATGACCTCGAGTCCAACCAGCTCCGGTTCCTGCCCTTGCTCCTGCTTCCTGCCCCTGCTTCCTGCCCCTGCCCCTGCCCCTGCCCCTGCCCCTGCCCCTGCCCCTGCCCCTGCCCCTGCTTCTTCTCCTGCTCTTGCCGAAGTCTCTTCCCCTGCTCTTGCTCTTGCTCCCTTTCTCCGACTGTCTACCTTCTCGCCTTCCCTCTTCTTTCCTCCTCCCCTCCTTGCTGCCTTCCCTCACTGTCTTGATGGCGAGCTGAAATCCTCGCAGGCATCTGCGGGACTGGGAGAGGATGCTTGCGTGTCATGAGATCCAGCAGCAGCAGACCAGCATGGACATCGGCAGGGCGTTCGATGCGCTGCAGGAGAGCGCAGCAGCTTCCTGCCAGGTTTACGAGCAGTGGCACAGCATGGTGACGCAGGTAGGATGTCTGGAGCGGGAAGGAGGAGGACGGGAGCAGTGTGAGAAGGGATGGAGGAAGTTGAGGGGGATGAAGATGAAGATGATGGAAGGAGTATGAACGTGTAAGATGAAGAAAGAGCAGGATTGGGAGGGGAAAGACAGAGGAGGGAGGAGGGTAGAGGAAAGACGGAGGGAGGAAGAGGATGAGGAGTGGGAAGAAAGAGGAGAGGAAGTGAAGCGGAAAAACGAGGAAGGAGAAGAAGGGGCAAGGAGAAGAAGGGGAGAGGAGAAGAAGGGGAGAGGAGAAGTGGGTCAGAGTGAGGAGAAGAAGGAGGAGTAAGCGTGCAAGCAGGTGAAGAACAAGAGACACGAGGACGAAGTGCACATGCAGGACGGCAGCGACGGGGAGATGGTGGTGCCCACGTTGGGGAAGGTGACGGACGAGCTGGGATACGTGCTTGACGAAGACATGATGCTGAATTGAATGAATACGAACAAGATAGATTTAGCTGGAGCCCTGCTGGAGGCTGTTGATGTGCTTGTCAAACTTGGCAGTTGACGTGCTTGTTAGACTTGACGGATGCTGGCATGCATCATCGCCTTCACCCACTTCTTGTCAAAAGCCAAGTCGTCGCCTGTTGTCACCATAAGGCTGCGCGTCCTTGAAAGTGGTAGAGGAGGCTTGCGGAGGGGCAGCAAGAATGAGGGAGGAGGAGGAAGAGAGGGAAGCAGGAGGGTTGCGGAGGAAAGAGGACGGGGTTGGGGAAAGCAAGAAGGAGGAAGGGTGAGCAAGGGATAGGGGGAGGAAGGGATAAGAAAGGGGAGGAGGGAAGGGATTTCGGGTTTGGAAAGCTGGGGGAAGGGAGGGGGCGATGGAAGCGGAGGAGGAACAGGAGGAGGAGGAGGACCATCTAGGACGGTGACGTGATAGAGCGAGTGGAAGCGAAGGATCTTGTCCGGATAGCTCCCCCAATTCCTGCTGGAAACTCACACCCGAGCTGGGATCGTGCTGGGAAGTTGCTGACCTCTGGATCTCTTCTTTGGTGATGATTCCCTGCATCGAAGTTCGCACGACTGTGGTGTTCTGAGCGGGAACCTGCAGGAGGTCAGGAGGAGAGGCGGCAAAAGAGGAAGGAGGGGAGGAGACGAGACCGCGGGACGAGTAAAGCAGGGGAGGGGAGGGGAGGGGAGGGGAGGGGAGGAGAGAAGAGGAGAGGGAGGGGAGGGGAGGAGACGAGGGAGGGAGACGAGGGGAGGAGACGAGGGGAGGAGGACGGAGGGAGGGAGGAGGGAGGAGAGGTGAAGAGGGCACGCAGGTAGACACCAGGGGAGACTGAGAAGCGGAGGGAGCAGGGAGCGGGTCCTAGCCAAGGGGAGCCCGGAGAGGTGTGAGCAGAGGAAGAGGAGAGAGGAAGGGGAATGAACAGCTGGCGAGGAATCTGGATGGGTTTACCTCGTCTTGGAACTTATTTCCCCAGGTGGGAACTTGTTGGACTATAGAACCAAGTCAAAGACCCTTTCTTCCCCCCTCCTCCTGCTCCTGCTCCTGCTCCTGCTCCTGCTCCTGCTCCTGCTCCTGCTCCTGCTCCTGCTCCTGCTCCTGCTCCTGCTCCTGCTGCTCCTGCTCCTGCTCTCCTCCTTCCTCCCCCTCACATCTTGCTGCGATGTAGAAGGCTCTCTCAGGGCTGGGCTGTATGGAGTTCAGACCTGACACCGAAAGCCTGCATGGCAGTCAACCAGTTGAACATTCCTCCCGCCCTAGCTCCCTCCTCCTGCCCTCCACACGACTCCTGTCTCCTCTCTGTTACTTCCCTTCCTTGCACCCTCGCTCCCTTCCTCTTCCCCCTTACAGCCTTTGTCCCGATCCCCAAAACCCGTCCCATGGACCCTCCCTCCTCTTTCCACTTCCTTTCACTTCTCACCATCCCTACCAAAATTCATTCCTCTGCTGCTGCTGTTCCTCCTCCTCCTCTCCCTTGCCTCCTCCTCCTCCTCCTCCT
>NW_005434653.1:224577-245451 GCF_000315625.1 Guillardia theta CCMP2712 | reverse complement strand
GGGGAGGAAGGGAGGAGGGGAGGACTGGGCAGGGCCATGCCTTTCCCGATCTTGAATGCAGCTTTCAGAGCAGCCTCCTCCACAGCGAGACGAACGTTGGGATCCGGGTTCCCGAGGAGGAGGAACCGGTTCTCCGAGGAGGTGTAGTACCCCTGCTCCATGCTCCCTCCTCCTGCAGAGTCAACCGTCCACTGGAGGAACTCCTTTGCCCTGTACTCCTTGGCGTCATCCCCCAGGATCCAGTTGTTGTGCACCATGATGCAGTCAGAGCAAGCTGAGCTCCACGCAAAGATGCGCCTTGCGAACTTGTTGAAGAACGCCTCCCCGCATGGCCAGGAGCTCTGCGGGAGGGGGAAGACACGAAAATGGCGCATGTGGAAGGATCGGAGAGCTCTGTTCACCGCCTCCTGCTGCCGCAGCGTCCTGCTCCTCCTCTGCATCCCCACCACGTGGACGGCGAACGCTGCTCCCTCCTCGGAGGGCCGGAGGTACATGAAGCCGCTGTTCCTTCCTCCCTCCATGTCGTCCTGGATCACCATGTCCGCCCGCTCCTCCTCCGCCAGCTGCGCTAGCTCGGGCATGGGGTTCCGGAACAGGTGGATGTCTGCGTCCATGAGCAGGCCCGTGAAACCCTCCTGCACTATCCCCAGCAGAACGTCTGTCTTCACCTGCACCACCTGAGCAAACCGAGCTGTCCCCCAGCTGATAGCTGCGCCCTTGGAGGTGCCGTAGTGGCGGGGGTACTGGACGCAGGGTACGGCGGGGTTGAGGACGCGCATGCCGCACATATCGTCGGTGAGAGCGACGAAGATGAAGTTGCGAATGCTGTCATGGAAGTTAGAAGAAAAGGAAGAGGAAAAGGAAGAGGAGGTGGAAGAAGAAGAAGAAGGTAAGGAGGATGAGGACAAGGATGAGGATGAGGATGAGGAGAACATGGGAGGAGGAAGAGGAGGAGGAGAAGCATGTAAGCATGAGGAAAAGAAGATGGAAGACGAATGCAGGAGGTAGTGGAGGCGGTGGTTTCGAGGGAGCAGGGAGAAGGAGCTGGAGACCCGTTGGGGCGGATGGAGCCAAAGTAGAATGAGTTCATCAGGTCAGCGTAGTTGAGGGTCCCACAGACGAAGGCGACAACGCCGTTAGCGTCCGAGTTCTTCGGCAGAGCTGTCAGCACGGAAGACAAAACCCTCTACTCTGCAACACGTATGCCCCTCCCCTCCCCTCTCCTCCCCCCTGTCCCAACTTCTCCTCGAAAGATTATACTCCTTTCTTGATTCCTTCCCTCCTTTCCTTCCCTACCGCCGTCCCCCCAACTCTCTCTCTCTCTCGTCCTCCCCCACGCTCGTCTCTTCCCCTCTCCTTCCTCCCCTCCCTCACATTCTTCAGCACTTCCTTCCACCCTGGCACGGAGGCGATAGTCGCTCTGATTACGTTCGCTGCTGTTCCCTTCGGTACCGTCGGCCTGTCGAGAAATGCAGATCTCAGCAGTTTGATCCCATTTTCCTGCTGCTGCTGCTGCTGCTGCTGCTGCTGCTGCTGCTTTCAATCCCCCCCCGGCCTCACCTGTCTCAAACTTTCCCCTCTCCGTCCCCCTCCCCCCATAAACTTCTCCCCTCCCTTCTTCTTCTCATCTGGCATGCTACTTCTTATCATGGTCGTTGCTATCTACTTCTTCATCCTACAAGCAGACGCTCACGTGTAGTTAGATGCCGTCCCTTGATTCATCGCGCGGTACTTGTCGAGCGGAATTCCCGATAATACCTTTCCTTGGTATCCGGAGGAGGAGGAGGAGGAGGAAGAGGAGGAGAACGGAGATGACATGTAGGAGGAGTGTCGAACTACGCTTGAGTAGTGGGAGCCCCTGTAAGCTCGAGTACGGGACAGCGAGTTCTTTGCTCCTGCGCTACCTGTCAGCTCGAAGCAAGAGGATTCGCATCAGGACCGTAGGCGCCTTCGTCTATCGCATGCGAAGGCAGCGGCGCCAATGGCTGAAGTACATGGTATACCTGAGGAGTCGCCTTAACACGCAAAAGAAGGGACCGGTATCGCTTGCTCACCGTGAACAGGAAGTAAGACAGAGTGATGAGGACTGGAGGCAACAGCTGAGACTCTTTCATCCCGTCACCCTCCTGGGTCTGCAGACCCTCCCCAGGAAGTGCTCGAGCAGCAGCGAAGTATGATTCCTCCTCCTGTCGAGAAGTCCGACTGGAGCACCCTAGTGCGTCATGAGGTTGACAGGAGACTGCTTGTCATCTCGACAGGAGAGAATGGCTGATGTATATTCAGTTGGGGTGGAGGCTCTGCATAGAGGTTGCTGCATACAGGTATGGCTTGATAACCCTTCCTACATTATGACGTCGGGAAACAGATGGAACAAGCTTCTATGTGTCATTTTGTTCTCCAGCCCAGTCAGCTTCAATCTCCTCTGCAGATCAATGAACAATGATTAGAAGCAAAGCGTTGCTCCATAAGAACATCAACTGTGGTCGTTTTTCTCGATCTCCTACTCCTTTTCAAGCAATGGTCTATTATAATCGCAAGCTGCACAGATTCATTCCTGGCTTCCAATGAATCATCTTAGCCCCAAGTCATACAAGTACATATGCAATCATCAGCCTGATCAACCCTCCTTTGCTTCCTGTTGTGGCTCATTTCATGACGTAAGGGGAATGATCTTACACCTGCTTCCTATTCTGAACTCAGGTCCTTCTATCTCATCAACATTCCCTCTTCTCTCAACTCTCCTGCAAGCTCTCTCCTCTCTGTCCTTCTCTTCCATGCCCCTTCCCCCCCCGCCAAACTCCCTCCATTCCTGCTTCCATCGACTAGCTGCGTGCCATGTATCCGGCACCTAAAAGTATTTTAGACACGAATAATTCAAGTACAAATATATATGTATATTGTTGTTTTGCGTACTGGCAGTACCAAATCCGTCCGATATAATCGACTCCTAAATTACTTGTAGGCACGGGCGGTACTCCCCAGGTGACCGACTTTTTTTTCTATATCAGTGAACCCTCGGCATTTAAAATTGACTCGGCTCCGAGTGTTGAGGCCCGTTTTCAACTTGGCTAAGGGCCCCGGGCTGTACACGGGCGCGCCCCGGCCCCGGGCCGGGGCCCGATCCGAGTCACTGTGAGAGTCTGCCGGGCGGCCGCGGCGCTTGCGTATTGGCAGCAAAAGAGTCCGGGCAGTGGGCGTGTTGTATAGTATGCTGTCCAACGGTCAATCAGTGACTTCAGTGATCCCTACAACTCGAGGCCCGGCGTTGCGGCGAGCCCGGGTCGGCCCGGCTCTCTGCTCCGGGCCCGGCCGACTGTCACGGCAATATTACTAGTAATAAGTAACGGAAATAACTGTCTTGACATCATCGGTGAAAATCCATCAACTGACGATGCGGCTGGTGAGAGGGGGAGGATTACGATGATTGTTGTTCCATGCTCTCTCCCATGCTCTCTTTCATGCTCTCTTCCATGCTCTCCTCTCTACGGCCACAGCTCCTCCTCCTCCTCGCCATCGGCTCTGCAAGATCACACCTCGTTGTGCTGTGGTCCGTGTGATGTAATAGACTCTGCCTCGTTGCAATGGTGCTCATTCTCAGGTTGATGTAATCCTTTGTGATGCGTTGCCCTGTTATGCAAAATGATTCTGTGCTCTCCAATCTCATACGTCGGGTTGAATGGGCAGGTTTGTTGAACGATGGCGGAACTAAGACAAAGAGCAAACAAGCGCAGAGGAGAAGGGGAATTTCCGCACAAAACGTAGTCGAATTAATGTCCGCTGAGGTGGTATCTACTCCGAGACCCATGTAAAACCACACCAGCAACGGCAAGGTAGGATGAGAGCGTCGGAATGGATAGTCATAGGACTCTTGCTCCTCTGTGGAGTCGGAGGGCAAAGGTTCCCCCGGAGGGAGGGGCAGCTGGTAAGGGAAACGATCTTAGCGGCCAGCGATTTCGGTGAAGGAGAGGACGGATGGTTGGTGTTAGGGGAGGATGTACACCTCCAGGTTGAGGGCGAGTACCTCACAGGGTCGGACGAGGGACAGGCTGTATGGTTCTTCTCTGCTCCTCCCAAGTTCCTGGGTGACATGCGGGAGGCATATCAAGGAAGCATCAAGTTCTCTATGGGCCACTTCCATGCGAACAGCGCGGGAAGGGACCCGATCAAGATGGAGGACGTCGTGCTGGTCTCTGACCTGCACAACCTCACGCTCATCAGGACGGACCTGTTCGCTCCCTGGTCCAACGACCAGGAGGTAGAGGTTGCGCTGGACCCGCCCAGTTGGAAACATGCGATCAGCGAGGGCTCATGCACAGAGGAGGAGCTGCTGCTGACGCTCTCCTCCCTCAGTGGGTTCCTGATTCGCGGAGGGCATTATTACGGGCCGGAGATGACTTGGTTGAAGGTGAGGGATTTGGAGGGGAAGGAAGAGGACAGTGGGGGGAGACTGAGTGACTGAAGACGGAGAAACTGAGGAGGAAGAGGAGGGAGGGACTTTTGTTGACGATATGCTCCCTTTGCCGCAGGATGTGAGAATATTGCAACAAGAAAGAAGACCCGAGGATAAACACAAAGGTCAAGACCAAAGGTATGCGTTGTTGAAGCCGCCAGAACAGGCAATGGAGCAGTATTGATCGGCATGTATAAGCAGGACATCTTCAGAGGACAAGGGCAGCGAGATTGATCCAGCATCCGATGATTCGACGATGATCGAGACGTTCATGGCGGAGGAAAGCAAATTGACGGTGGACTGCGTGAGACGTTGAGAGGAAGTGAAGTGAAAACGCAGGAGGTGCAGGAAGAATCTGCCAGCGTGCAGCAAACTCAGCGGGAGGAGATTGAGAGAGAGAGGTCAGACTGGACGGGATGTTTTCCTGTGAGCGTTCGATCACAAACCGCTGAGAGTTTGTCAGGTCGAGGCGGCAAGCAAAGATCATCACCGACTTACAAGAAAGGTAAGGAGTGGGAGGTGCTGCCAAGGTGCTGATTTGCCTCAGGATGATCGAGATGCAGGAGGAGAACGATCGGCTGAAAACGATTGTTGCTGAGGTGATGGGAGTGTGGAGATGGGGGAGAGATGATGTCGGAGAGCTTGCGAGATGGTTGATCCTCCCGAGAAATCAGGGTTCTTGTTCCTCCCTCTCATACAACTCGCAGCTGGAGGAAGCAAATCTCCGTTACAATCAGGCTGCAAAGGAGAGGAGCAACAAGGAGCAGGAGGTGAGGGGCGGAGGAGAAGGTGCAGGTGACATTGATGTGCCGATCAGTGCCAACGGCATTTACGAGACAAGGAATCCCTTCTTGAAGACGTGAAGGAGAAGCTGGAGGTGAGATTCCGAGATACGTGTCCTTGTGTGTTTGACCGCTGATTCAAATTGTTCTCTTATGATGACTTGATTGAGCATTCCTGGATGCCTTCTCGCTCGCTCACTCGCTCGCTCCTGTTGTCTGCAATCCGTTCTCCTCCTCATGCTCTCTCTCCTCTTCCTCCTCCTCTCTGCGACTTGACAGTTGGCGGTGACAGGGATGCGAGAAGCTGAGGATAGACGCCCTGATCCGAGAGGAGCAGAAAGATGACAGCAGGAGCACGATACACGTGATCTCTTTGCTCGAATGATCGTCTTCCCTTCACTCCTCTGCCCAGCAAATCAACGAGATGATTCAACTGACCGACGAGAAGCTGAACCGCTGCAACAAGACTGTCGATCGTCTGCAGAGCTCCATCAAGGAGGAGGTGGGAGGGGAGGAGAGGGGAGGAGAGGAGAGGAGAGGAGAGGACAGGACAGGACAGGACAGGACAGGACAGGAGAGGACAGGACAGGACAGGAGAGGACAGGAGAGGAGAGGAGAGGAGAGGAGAGGAGGGAGATGTAGCCTGAGGGAAGGAGTAGCGGAAAGTGGAAAGACGTGCGATCAAGACAGGGTGCCCGGGCAAAAATTTTGAGCATGAAGGAGATGAAGGAGAAAGAAAGGGAGGAGCAGGTCAATCTCTCTGAGTCTTCTGACGCAGAGAAAGAGGAGGGAGGAGGCCGAGGGTCGATGGAAACAAGTGCAAGAGGAGCACAGAAATCTCTCAGCTGCCCTCCTGACTTGCCAGCTGAACGCCAGCAGCATGCTCGCTGCGAGGGAGGACGTGGAGCGTTTGCTGGCGCGTCCCATGGAAACCCTCTCAAAGCATCTGGAGGAGGCGGAGGAGAAGCTGAGGAGGGAGGAGGAGAAGCTCGCAGGTGAATTGAGAAGGAAGAGACTGTGTGGCTCCCCTTCCTTCTTCCTTATGCTCTGCTGCCCCCCTTGCCCCCCTGCTCTGCTCTGCTCTGTTCTGCCCTGCTGCGCTCTTCTCTCCCCTTCTTTGCTCTGTTCTCAGCGTCCTCTTTGTTTCTTCCCCTCTCGCACTCCTCCCCCGTTCCTCTCCTCTCCTCTCCTCTCCTCTCCTCTCCTCTCTCCTTCTCTCCCCTCCTCCTTCGCCTGTTCTTGCTCTCTGGCATCAGCTCCGGCCTCACTTCCTCCCCGTAGCTCACTGCTCCACCAAGGAATCTCAGACGTTGGAAGTGACCATTCACCTCCTCCTTGTTCCCTACCTACTCCTCCTCTTGGCACTGCCCTTCTCCTCCTCCTCCTCCTGGTTTGGCGTCACAAAGTTTCTAGCGAGACTTGGCGACGTTGTCATCCTGATGTTTTGGATTTGCATGCTTGCCTACCGCTCGTACAAAGAGGAGGTGAAGAGAAATGGAGGGAGAGAGGAGTGAAGGAGAAGAGGAGGGAGAAGAAGAGAGGAGGGGAGGGAGGAGTAGGAGCGAGAGGAAGAGGAGGGCGAGGGAGGATAGGGACCAGAGGTGGGAGTGTTAGGAGCAGGAAGGGAGAGGAGGAGGTTGTTTGATGTGTATGATATTCAACTCGCAGGTTGAGAAAATCTTGAGCTCGCAACATTTGCGGAAGCTGAACGTTGTCATTGAGAGGACCGGAAGTACCTGGGTGAGAAAAGAAAGGGAAGGGGTTCAGATTCAGGAGGAGGGACAGAGGAGGAAGGGCAGGAGGCTGGAGGAGAGGTAGCAGAGGGGAGCATCAGGAGCTTGCAGGAGGCAGGAGGCAGGAGGCAGGAGGCAGGAGGCAGGAGGGCCTGTTGATTCTGAATCAAGGCAGCAGGTTGGGGATCGTTTTCCCTCGCTTGTCCTCTTCCTCTATGGGACGGTCATCGTCTTGCACTTTCTCTCTTTCTTCAGGACGGGAGATTTCTTCTGCGCTGTCCGAGGGACTTTCCTCTGGTCCCCTGCCCGCTCCGCTCTCTTCCTCTCCAACTGATCGATTGAATTTCACCTTCCCTCCCCTTGCCCATCCTTCCCCTCGTCTCTCTTGCTCTCGTCATCCTGCCAAGTCCCCTCCTCTCCCTGCTTTTCTCTCCTCTCCTACCTTTTTTTCCCTATTCTTTGTCCTTCTCCGTTCGCACCTGCCTCGACCTCTCCCCTACCTCCCTCCTTCTCGATCAATGTCCTCTCCTTTCTACCTCGCTCTTCTCTCTCTTCCTCCTCCCCATCCTCTCTACATTCTCCTGTCTGCCTCCTCCTCCACCACCGCACTGAACTCTACCTCAGGGGAGCAGGCTTGAGCTACTTCAGCAAGAGCTCCGTCGGCATGCAGGAGGAGGAGGTGGGAACTTCTGTCTTCCTCTACGTTTCCGCCATCACCATCATCACCGCCTTGGAAGGGAGGCTCGTGGCTCCTCGGTGATTGGAGGGGTAGGCTGCGGCGCTATGCTGACTGAGTTGCAGCCAAGAGCCGCTGACAGGGAGGGGGAGGAAGAGGAAGGAGGAGGAGGCTGTGGAGGAGGATACGTTTGAGACTCTTTCCGAGAAGATTTCAGAGTCTGATTCGGACGATGAGCTTGATCTCGACGAGGTAGACCCTGCTGCTGCCCCCCCTGCTGCTGCTGCTGCTGCTGCTGCTGCTGCTGCTGCTGCTGCTGCTGCCTCTGCCCCTGCCCCTCCTGCTCCTGTCTGCTCCTATTCCGACTCCTGCCCAGCTCCTGCTCTTCTCTGCTCCTGCTTCATGACTTCTCATCCTTCACTTTCTCAAGATCCTCCGAATGTCGAAGAAGGTCGAATACCAAAAGACGTCAAGCTTGGTTGAGTTCCAACGAACATACTTTGACAAGGTCCTCTCCCCGTTCACTAGCTGGGAAGTCTGCTGAACCCTTGCTGCCTTCAGTATCCTCCCGACAAATACAAGCGATCGATCAAGGATGGAGACAAGCTGGTAAGAAAACCTCTCAAAACCCTCGTGTCCTTCACTGCTCTGTCCTGTGCTTCTTGCTTCTTTTTTGGTTTTACATCTTCCATCGCTGTCACTCCCCTCGTCCCTCTTCCTCTTCCTCTTCTCTCCTCTCCTCTCCTCTCCTCCCCCTCCCCCTTCATTCACCCGAACATTCGAGTCTTTGGACGAGGAAGAGCGGTCAAGGGGCTTGCAGGTGGTCGCGAGCAAGCAGTTCCTGCGTGACGTCTCCTCCCTCCTCCGTCTCAACGGCGAGACACCGCAGGGAAGCACAGCAGACGAGAAGTCGCTCGCTGCTCTCAAGGTCTCTGCTCCTATGATCCTGCCCCTGCCCCTGCTCCTGCTCCTGCTCCTGCTCCTGCTCCTGCTCCTGCTCCTGCTCCTGCTCCTGCTGCTGTTCCTCGCTTCCTCGGCACCCCCCTCCACTTTCCCCCGCTTTCCCCTCCTCTCTCCTCCTTGTACTCGTAGACCCTTTTCTCCTATCTTCTCCTTTTCCTCCTTCCTTTCGTCTTTTTCTTCCGCCTGCCAACTCTCTCTCTAACCCTTCTTCCTTTCATGTTCACATTTCCCCTCTCCCTCCTCTTCTTTCTCAGCAAGTCTTCATCCCCTTTATCTCCTCCTCCTCTCCTCCTCTTCTCCTCTTCTCCTCTCCTCCCCCTCCTCTCCATTCCCTCCTTTTCCTCTCCCTCCCCCTCCTCATTTCCTCACCGTCCTCTCACCATCTCTCTCAGTTCATCGCCAGCGCTTGCTCTCAGCTTGCTCAGCTGAGACCCGAGCTGGGCCCCGAGTCCTCTCTTTCCAAGAGGGTTATGAACATGGCGAATCAGAACCTCGGCATCTTCCTGTTCGAGGAGCTAGTCGAACGATTCTCCGCCCACTCCCACTCACAGGTGAATTCCTTTCTGCTCCTGCTCCTGCTCCTGCTCCTGCTCCTGCTCCTGCTCCTGTTTTCTTTGCGTCTTCCTGCTCCTCTTCCTCCTTTCCTGCTGCCGCTGGTGGCGGCGGGAGTGGTTGTTCTTCTATCCCCTCCCTCCCTATTAGTTCCGTCCTAGCATCCCCCACTCTCCTCCTCTCACGCCCTCCTTCCTCCAGGTCATGCAGGCTGGGCTCCACTACATCGACGTCCTCGCACCCGGCGACGGGGGGCTTGTCCTCCTGCTCGTGGGCTACTTCAAGCTCTGCGACCCAAGGGAGGAGGAGGGAAGACCCCTCCTGGTCAGGGGAAGTATCGTCATCGACGTAGAGGTGGAGGAGGTGGAGGTCAAAATCTCACAGCCGTTTCCTTCCACCAGAGACCCCATGTTGGTCGTCCAGCACATTGAGCGCAACCTTCACTCTCCATCTTCTCCCTCCTGACGACTCCGGTTTGTGTTTGAGGAATCTGTTATTATCAAGCCAAGAAATTTCTTTTTACACCTCCCATCCCTCCTCCCTTGTCCTATTGTCTTCCTTCTCTCTCCGCTCTTACATTCCCCTCTTCACCTCTCCCCGGCACCAATTTCATGGCTCCTTCACGCTTCTCCCTCCTCCTCCTCCTGTTCCTGGTACTGCTCTCCCTCCTCCTCCTGTTCCTGGTACTGCTCTCCCCTCTCCTTCTCCTTCTCCTTCTCCTCTCCCTTCATCCTTCCGACATCGTTCTCTTCAGGTGCTTCATCATGCAGTCCCTGCCAGTCCCAGGACCGCACACGTAGAAGAGCTTGGTTTTCTTGTGGTCCCCGGGGTACAGCACGGAGCATCTGCGGCAGAAGAAGTAACTCTTCTGTCCCTCCGGGCAAACTTTGCATCTGCCGCAGTGATGGCGGTTGCCAAACCCGGAGTTCCGGATCAGTTCAGGCTTGCAACCCCCGTCCTCCTGCTCCTGCTCTTGCTCCTGCTCCTCCCGCTTCCTCTTGCACGACTGCAGGATGCCCCTACAGTCGCTCTTCTCTGCGAAGCTGAAGGCAATGGCATTGAGGAACGTCTCCACCTCCACCCCAGCTGCATCCTTGTCGAAGTACTTGAAGCACAGGAAGGCGTTGGTGATCATCAGGTGGAGGAGCAGCTGGAAGACGTACACCTCGACGCTCCTGGGCTTCCACATGCTGCGAATCGTCTGCAGCAGGTCGGCATGCTTCAGCGAGAGCGCCTCCATGGCCGCACGATGCTCGGCCACCATCCGGCTCTGTGGCACGACCCTGTTTCTCCTGATGATCCCATACTTGGCATCGAACGCCTGCCTGCTCCTCGTGTACGCTTGAGCAGGCTTGAAGGCCGGGAAGGAGGACAGGAAGCATTCTGCCGAGGCCCTTTCGCCCCTCCTTGAGCGAAAGTTCCAGGCATGGCAGTAGAGCGGCCGAGAGAAGTCCTCCTTGAGCTTGAACGTCCTGGTGGCCCCGACCTCGCTTTCCTTCCCGAACGCGCCGCTGCTCAAGTCTCTGACAGGCAAGAAAGTCTCGTCGCTTCTCAGCGCCCCGCAGAAATGGTTGCCCGAGCTGACGACGGCCTCGCATGCTTCCATGCTAGTCAGCGCTTGATCCGCATACACGACGCTGCTGTGAAGCCCTTGCAGCAGCTTCATCACCCCCGCTGCCTCCCCCTCCTCCCTCATCTCCACAGCCACCCGCACGACCACCTTGGAAGCGCAATCCACCATCGCCCTCACGACGAACTTTGTCCCGCAGAAATCCGACAGAGGAGGAAGGAGAGGAATCTCTCCACACGCCACCGTCGAGCCGGGCAGCATGAGCTTCCCCATGCTCTGGTTAAACAGCCCCACCACAGGCCCCAGCTTTCTCACACAGTCCTGCATGCTGCGCGGCTCCTCCGTAGGATCCCACAAGCGCATGTGGTGGGCGATGAAGAGCCAGCGAGCATGCGTCATCTTGAATGTCCTCCCAAAGTCGCATGCGCGCACTACCCCGACGTCCCTGGACAGCCAGTAGGAGGCAAGTTCGGACCGAGGCTGTATCAGCATACCGAGCAGTATGGCGAAGAACTTCCTCAGCTCCTTGAGATCCACCTGCTTCTTCCCCCCGTCGATCTCTCGATTGGTCCAGAGGAGGATGGTCTGCAGAAGCTCTCCCGGTAGCATGCAGGAGATATACTCCGCTAGCTCCCCCTCCTCCGTTACGTTCACCTCCTGCGACAGCAGCCTCGGCCTGCTCTCCTCCACGGGCACTCTGGCGTCTTCGAGCTCCTCCTTCTTCTCCAGCAGCCAGCGCCTCCCTTTCTCATCCACCATGTCAATCATGGACCCTGAGCCGCCATCTCCGGTTCGACCTGCCGCCTCTGTGTAGTCCTCGTCCTCCGTCACCATGTCAGAGTCTGTCTCGACTATGATCTCATCCTCGGCGGCTCCTCCTGCCCCCCTGCTGCTCCTGACCGCGCTCCTCACCTCGCTGCTGCCATGGCCCTCGTCTTCCAGGGACGCGAAGACCGGCGAGTCTACCCCGACCTCAACCTCCACCGCCTCCCCGCACACTGTCCACCTCACCCTCACCCTCTTCCCCGTCCCCTTCCCAAGGATCTCACCCGAGACCCTTGCGTCTCTCCAGCTCCTCCCCAGCAGCTCCTCCATCTTCTCGTCTGCTCCTGCCATCCCCGCCGTCGCCTCGAACCGCCGCCCCACTCTCAGCCGAGCCATTAGAACCGTCGGTAGGTGACCTCATACCCGCTCATACCAATCTCATTTCTGCCCCCGGCCCGGCCTGTGACGCCGCCGGGGTTCAACAAGCCTTGCAAGTTGCAAGTTGAGTCTGAGTGAACTCGGAAGCGGTCACCGGGCCGGGGGGCCTCCGGGCCTGGCCCGGCGGCCCGGACCGCAGCTCGCACGGCAGTGAGCCCGGCCTGCGTCCGAAGCGCCGAAGCCGCCCGGCCGGGGGACCTGGCGAGCCTTCACCGTGACTGATCTCTCAGTGAGTCCAGCAGTACTTCACTGTTTGAATTGAATGTTTTGACGTTAGAACAAGACGAAAACTTGACAAGTAAATTCAGTCAGAATTCCGATCAGCCAACGGTATCAGCCGCGCGGCAATCACATACCAGTACTGCTCCTGAGCATCTCAGAAACCGTCGGAGTTTGTCACAGAGCGGTGTGAAACAGCTGAGCTGCTTCATTGCTTTCGCTATCATGCAGCAGCTGGCTAGAATTGCCAGTCAGCTCGTACACGATGTAGCATCAGCATTGATATTTCATCAATTTGAGACGAATGAAAGCAACAGCCAACTCACACGTTCTTGTGCTGCCCGTGTATTGTTGCCATGTTTTCTGTACAGCCAATTCAATGTTTGGTCTAAGAGTACTCTCAGGCAATGATTGCGTATCAATCGATTTATTAAACAAATGTGTATATAATCGGAAATTCCCTCACTCACGTACTGTCACACAACAAACAAACTCCCCTACTTCTTTCATCCTTTCCTCTCCTCCTCTCCTTTAGTACCCCACGATCCTCCCCTCCGTCCTCTCCCGCCCCTCTTGCCCCTCCTCCCTCTCAGCCTTGTCCCGAGCCCTCCACACTGCCTCCGCGATGTTGCGCAGCACCATGGCCCCGTCTTCGCTGGTCGCTAGGCTCTCGGCTTGGCGGCTTGGCGGTCTTGGGGGAGCCTGCGAGGCGATCCGGTCGACGTAGGCTTGCTGGGCGGGGGAGAGTCGGAAGGCCTTGGGTCTACGGGTAGCAGGGGGGAGGGACCACTGCTCGTGGAGGATGAGGAAGGAAGCGGGGCAGGGGGTCATGTCGATCAAGCAGAAGGAACCAGCAACGGTGGAGAAGGGAGTCACTGAAGGAGAGACTGGCTGTGACGATGAGTGACGGCTAACACGGAGGAGATGGAGCGAGGAGGCTGTGTGCAAGGCAGGAGGGAGGGGAGAGGAGCGGGGGTTTATAAAAGCGAGAAAGAGGCGGAAGGAATCGAGCGATTCTAGCCAGCTCCGGTCCCGAAGGAGCCTTTCATGTTTACATTCCAGTTTACCACATGCAGGGATGTGTAGTAAAATCAGATTCCGTACCTCGAGATTTGGTCTGTGAATCCTAGCGGCTGCGGCAGTGCGTCGCCGGGTTACGCCGGCGGCGCCGGGCATACAGGCTTGACTCGCCGCCGGCAGGCCCGCCCGGCCGGCGAGTTCCGAGACCCGGGCCCGGGGGGATCCTGGAACTTGGGCCGTACTGGGTCACTGACTAGATGCCCAGATAGTACCGTACCGACTCTTTGGCTGAGTGCGACACCTGCCGCTGAAGGGGCACCGGCTGAGCCAACGAAACAGTGCGAAGTAAAGGGACGGTCGGAGGAAAGTCCCTGTAAGCCTTGACGCTCCGAGGCTCAGTGACAGTCCGTCACTGGGAAGCAGTACCCTAGCGTTAGACTGGAGTATGAGGGGTACTAGAAAGTGGGGGGTGGGGTCCGTTCTTTGATCACTCACGAGTCACGCAATTTCCGTGGACGACTCGGTGAACGGTACCGAATGTGAAGCTCGGAGAATAATGAAATTCGTTCATGATACTTGAAATGTAAAGGAAGCATTTTAAAATATAGCTAGAGTTGATGTCATGATCCTGATCATGAACTCCGTGATCCCCCCATATCGCTCGTTCACTCTCTGCCTGCCTGCCTGCCTGCCCTTCTTTCTTCCCTTCTTCTCTCCCTCCCCTGCTTCTGCCCTCCCTCCCCTGTTCCCACCTCCCTCAATCTCTCCAAATTCAGTCTGACAAGTTCCCTCCAAGCACGTGCTCGTCCTCCTCGTTTTCAAGTCTTGTACTCTAGAAGCTTGTCTTCAGATCATCGCATTTCTTTTCCATTATGTGCCCCGCTTCCTTCCTCATCCTCCACGAGCAGTGGTCCCTCCCCCCTGCTACCCGTAGACCCAAGGCCTTCCGACTCTCTCCCGCCCAGCAAGCCTACGTCGACCGGATCGCCTCGCAGGCTCCCCCAAGACCGCCAAGCCGCCAAGCCGAGAGCCTAGCGACCAGCGAAGACGGGGCCATGGTGCTGCGCAACATCGCGGAGGCAGTTTGCAGGAGGGCTTGGGACAAGGCTGAGAGGGAGGAGGGGCAAGAGGGGCGGGAGAGGACGGAGGGGAGGATCGTGGGGTACTGAAGGAGAGGAGGAGAGGAAAGAATGAAAGAAGTAGGGGAGTTTGTTCGTTGTGTAATGAAGTAGAGGGAGGGAGAGCGTAACCCCGTATCAAGTTTTTGGGGTTAATTCTATATAAATTGTTTGACATGTGATCTGTACTGGATTCTGCTTTTTGCCATTGTCTTCTTTTTCGAGCTCAGCTTCCAGGGCTCTGCCTTGTTCAAGCTCCAATGAGCAAATCTGATTGTTATCTGACTACATTTTCTGACGGCTCATAAAAAACTTTATTGCTTGTGATTTTCAATTGTTTCGAAAGATCCCTTACCCAATATGCATCTTCTGCAATAATCGAAAATCTACAGTCTCCTACAATAGGAAAATGACCTGAAACCATCGAGCCAGAAATGCCTGGAGGTGCTTTATTACATTCATAGAATTGAGTCCATGGTCTTTGAGGTCAAGAAAGTGATCAAAGTTTTGATTAACGACAAGGTGAGAATAAATTGCATGAACCGTCGATGGGTTAGTATCTGCAACAAACAGTTTGTAGATATGAAAGACAGAGTCGGTACTTTTCTCATGATCCAATAGATTTGGATTCCTTCAGTCTCTCCTGATCATTCGTTTAGATCCCTGCTCTCTCGCTTAATACCCGTATCCGAAAAAGTTCTAGTTTCCTTTTGACTCCACAACAGGCAATGATACACAATAAAAGTTTGGAATAAGAGTTTTATTAATATTTTCCCTTCCCTACGGTAATTTGTTTCTCTCCTTCAGTACCCCACGATCCTCCCCTCCGTCCTCTCCCGCCCCTCTTGCCCCTCCTCCCTCTCAGCCTTGTCCCGAGCCCTCCACACTGCCTCTGCAATGTTGCGCAGCACCATGGCCCCGTCTTCGCTGGTCGCTAGGCTCTCGGCTTGGCGGCTTGGCGGTCTTGGGGGAGCCTGCGAGGCGATCCGGTCGACGTAGGCTTGCTGGGCGGGGGAGAGTCGGAAGGCCTTGGGTCTACGGGTAGCAGGGGGGAGGGACCACTGCTCGTGGAGGATGAGGAAGGAAGCGGGGCAGGGGGTCATGATGGATGTGAGAAGAAGGAAGGATCACTGGTCTCGGGGATGTGAGCAAGGAGAGAGATGTAGGAGGGAGGTCACAAGATCTAGCTTCAGGGCCGAAAAGAGCAGGCAGGTGGTCGCGGGAGCAGACTGGTTGCAGCAGCGCAGGGGAGTAGGCCGTTTTTATACCAGGATCCAACTTTACTACAGGTGGAAATGTTTATTCAAATAGGATCGGCTTGTAGCAAACTTTTTCCGAATTCACCGAAGGAGACGGAGTGAAACCCTTGCTGACGGCTCGGAGTAGACCTGAACTTGAAAAGGAGTAGTTCGAGGATATGGCGCGCTGTAGTAAAAGACAACCTTACAGTTCTTTACTAGTGCTGTCAGCAACTTGGATTGACCCACGTACTATAAAATATTGCAAATGCGGGTACAACAGAAGAAAATTCCAAAAGACATTTGCCATGGTACGTATTTTATCGTACAAACTGACCTGGGACAGCAATTAATTAATACACGGCAATAAATCTTCAATACTTGACATCTAAAAGGGTCGCATGCAAGGAGGTTTCCGTGAACTCGAGTTAAATCTGGAATGGCAATTTCCGAACCAACCAATTTCAATATGATTGAAGCCTTGCTAGAAAATTTCAATTATCAAGATCATCAAATAGCTTCGGGCCCGGTATGTCGCGGAATGATGATGACTACTACTGGGCCACGGTCACCCGGAAGTCTCCGCCGGGACTCGGAACTTCAACCCCTCGGAGGCTAGGCTTCGGAATGTGCCGGACTCCGAGTCGGGCGTTCAACCGGCGAGTCACGAGTCACTGGCAAGTAACTCAGTGCCTGTCCGAGTGTCACTTTGCAGGCTCAGCGGCCACTACTAGTGACTACTAGTAGGCTAGTAACTGAGTCCCAGTCCGGGCCGCCGGGCCCGGGGGCCGGCCGCGTGACTGCACTTGCCGCGGGGGCCACCGCGGCGCGCCGCGCCGCACAACGCGGCACTGAAGTCCGACGAGGGCCCGGCCGCAGTCCCCGGGCGCCGCCGCAGGCCCGGCGCCGCCGGCCGCGGCCCCGGCGGCGGGCCGGCGCATGCGCCGTGCGCCGGGCATGGCCGGGCGCAACCAAGCCGCAAACCGTGAACTGAAAGTTGAACCGTGACTGACGGTTGGCCACACTGAATCATGGGCCGGGGCCCGGACTCCCGGCGGACTGGGGCCCGGAGTCACTGCCGCAGTGCCGTCCGACCGTCAGTCGGACGGTCCGGCGGCCGCAGGGCCCGGCGACCGCCGTCCGGTTCGCTTACGGACCCCTTTTCTTTTGAGGGCTGGAGGGGGTGTTGAAGTCTACAGGGTTAATAGGGTGGTACAAGATGGTAAGACCGACCGCTAGAGGGGGGTACGAAGATAGAAAGTTGGGGGTAGGGTATGAGACAATTGTTCTAATACGGGGTTCCAAACCACAGAGAAGAGGGGTGGGTGGGGTAGGGGTTCCATTGTACTGAAAGATGTTGTCAGCCGGGGTCCTTTGTGTGGTTATGGCTTTTGAAGGGTAGGGGTGTGCGTTCATAAGGGTAATAGGGGGTGGAAACTATGAACTACCCTACTATTCAGAGGGTATTGGAATGAATATGTGGGGGTGATAGAGCAGGATCAAGTGAAGGATGGGGTACAAAAGAAACCCTGGAGGGTAGTGGTTGTGGTACACCCCATAGGGTCATGTTGACCAGTAGAGGGTGGGGGGTGGGGTGAAGGGTCGGGCGAAGAGCCGCGTGGAAAAGACAAGAAGCCGCCATGCTCGAGATTCTTTACGGGGTAAGAGAGGGGGAGGAGAGGAGAGGAGGAGAGAAGAGCGATGCAAGATGGCAGAGAGGAAAATATACGTGTGCAGGATGATATTTCACTGACAAGAAAGTGTAAGGAGTGATGGAATTGGTGCTTGATACAAAAAGATTGCAGTCATAACTTATTGGAAAGGCTAGCAGCGGGTTAGTGATGGTAGGAGGACACAATGTTTGTGACGAGAGATCAGAGATTTGCCAGATCAATAAGATACAAGAGGATGAATTCTCTTTTCTATTGTCGTATTGGAGACAGAGCAAGTATGCGTTTCAATTTGCTGCGTACGTAAGATCTGTCAGTCGCTGTATAATCACAGATATCGAGAGGTAGTGGGCTGATACAAGATACACTTTTGGATGCAGTATTCATGATCAATTCCTGAATGATCTCTGATTACCGAAGTTGGGACCGTTGCCTCGATGACTAGCAATGAGTTTTTTCTAGTTCTGGTTAGAACCTGTAGATTTCGCACGTTAGTTTTGGACGTTATGATTTTGATTTGGAGGGATTGATAAGCTTCGTCTCTTCTTGTGATTCCAACTTGATTGATTTTGACATCTTTTCTTCTTCTGCCTGTTGCTGTTGATGGAAATGACGACAACAGAAAAAGGTGACAAGTGATTGCTTTTGTTTGCACATGCTCAATTCTCTCTCTGCAGGCTGCCGCCCTTTACACTCAGGCTGGTGACTATCAGAAGACTGCTCGCTTCTACTACAAGAAGGCCGAGGATACCTACTACCAGGTATGACAGCAGAGACATGAAGTTCGTTGTTGCGTGGTCAGCATATCGAACCCGCTCCTCGTTCATGCTATGTCTGTTTGCTGCCTGTTGCTCCTCGTCCCTTCCTTGCTGCATTCTTGCTCGTCCATGCTCTCTAGTTTTCCTCACACATTTTCTCTCAGGCCAACAACTGGGCCTCGTACGACGACTGGCGCCGTGCAAGAGACCAGTGGGACTACTTCTACTCCCGTAAGCCTCCTCTGCTGCCACTGAGCAGGACGGATTTGACATGGATGCAGGCAACCGGTAAGCGGATTAACCATGAGCATGGCGTGTCCATCGTTAAGCAGAGAAGAATTAGTCGCTAAGAAATCTCAAGACAATGGAACTTCACTGGGTGGTGTGCTCGTTTCTCATTCCCCAGCCCTCTGTACACATACCTACATGATAGACCTTCACAACTCACGCATTACAGCCCTCCTCGTCAATTCTTTCCCTTCCTCTGTCGCACTTGTCCGCTTGCTGGGTTCACTTCTTCTTCTTCTTCCCCTTGCTCTTCGGGGTTGGCTTCGAGTTCGGACTGGGAGGCTTCTCGTTGCTGCACAACCCACGTGAAAAGGAATGCTTCACTTGTTCCTCCTCCCTTCCCGTGCTCTTCCTCCCCACTCCCTTCTCCCCCCCGTCTCCTCCCCCCGTACCACACCCTCTTTCCTATCCGTCTCTCTCATCGCCACGCTCTCATCCTCCCTCCCACCGACTCTCGCATGTAACTCCATCCTCCCTCGTCTCTGCTTCTTCCCCTGCTCGATCCTCTACGCTTCCTCAGCATGCTCGTTCGGACCTGTAGAGCTCCAGGAGTTGTACAACCTTCTCCCATTCGTTCTGCACGTGAAAATAAGAATCAAGTTTCATGAGCTCCTCCCCCTCCTCCACCCTCGTTATGCCCCCTCCTGCTTCTCTTTCTCTTGCCACCCTCCCCCCTTTCCTGCACTCCCTCCTCCTCCTCCTCCTCCTCCTCCTCCTCCTCCTGGATCCTCCTCCTCCTGGATCCTCCTCCTCTGCATTTACCTTCTTCCACATCTTTGCATGATATGCAGCATTCGCTCCGATCACAACTCTGAGCATCTTCAGCTTCAGCCCTCCCCTCCTCTCGCTCGCTTCCTCACCCGGACGCGCCGGTCGCGATGCTCTTGTCCTTGGCGTCAACAGGGGCACCAGCGTGAACCAAGATCCTGTAGAGACGAGGATGAGGATGAGGAGGAAGAGGAACCAAGAAGAGGAGGATCGAGGAAAAGGAGGTGGTGGAGGAAGTCGACTACGACAAGGAGCAAGAGCGAGGAGGATCAGGAGGATACATCACTGCGGTGTAGTTCCCCTCCATAGCAGCATAGTGCAAGGCGGTCCGCCCGTAGTCGTTGGTCTGGTTCACGTCTGCTCCTGCTCGCACGAGGGCGTCGATGATCTGATTGCAAGCGATGACATTCCTCCCCAGGTCTCCCGTGTCTGCTCCCTCCCACTCAGTGCCCTCCTCCTCCTCCTCCTCCTCCTCCTCCTCCTCCTCCTCCTCCTCCTCCTCCTCCTCCTCATCATCATCATCAGCATCATGATCCTGCTGCTCATCTCTGCTCATCCTCCTCCTGTTCTCTGCCACTTGCCCCTTCTGCTGCTGCTCCTTCGCCCTGCTCGTACTCTTTCCCTTTCCCTGCTCGTGCCTGTGCTTGTTCTCATGTTCCCCCGAATCTCCTGCAAGCTTTCCCCCTCTTCCTCCGCTATCCTCCTTCTACTCCTCCTGCCTCTTTCCTTTCCCAACTCTCTCCTTCTCCTCTTTCCTTCCGCTGCCCCATCATGCTCCTCCTCCTCCTCTCCCTTCACTCTATCTTCCTCGTCCTTCTGCTCGTCCCCTCGTTCTCCCCCTCCTCCTCCAACGAGGGATTCGTCTCACCAACGCGGACGCTGCAGGCTCGGATCAAGGGAGTCCAGCTCACAGTTTTGCCACTCGTCTCCGTTACCTAAGAAGAAGTAAATACGATGATGAACAGGATGATGAATAGGATGATGATGAGGATGAGGATGATGATGATGATGATGATGATGATGATGATGACGACGACGACGACGACGACGTCGACGATGATGATGGTGATGATGATGATGATGATGACGACGACGACGAGATACCTCCTCCTTAAAGTTTGCACTTGCCCCTCTCTGGAGTAGGTCAATGACCTTCTTAACATTCTGCGGGGTAACGAGCATAAATCAATTGAATGAACAAATGACATCATCGTGGAAAAACGTCAATCAGGGAAGGAAGAGAGGAGGAGAGGAGGAGGAGGAGGAGGAGGAGGAGGAGGAGGAGGACGAGGTGGAGGTGGTGGTGATGGTGGTGGTGGACAAGCAGGAGGAGAATGAGGAAGAGGAGGGAGTTGGGGGGTTGGTGGTGGTGGTGGTGGTGGTTGGAGAGTCCACCTGCTCTTTGATGCTCTGCATGAGCTCGTGATTCAACTCAATCTGATCGTCAGACTTCTTGATTCGATGGTCGAACAACTTGGAAAAAGTCTACAGAAGAGGTGAGGAGGTGAGGTGAGGTGAGGTCAGATGAGAGGAGAGGAGAGGAGAGGAGAGGAGAGGAGAGGAGAGGAGAGGAGAGGAGAGGAGAGGAGAGGAGAGGAGAGGAGAGGAGAGGAGAGGAGAGGAGAGGAGAGGAAGGGGAGAAATGGGGACAAGAGAGAAAGCAAGGAGGAGGAGGGGTGGGGCGGGGGTGAGGGGAAGGACTAGAGGAGGTTCAAGGTTTTCCTGCCGCCCTCACCTGTGCCAGACCAACTCCTCCGGCGCTGATCCCCTGCGAGGTCTGTGTGGCCCTCTAGAATCGACGGATCTCCTCCTTCCAGATCTCTGCCGGGCCATGAAAATCACCTTTTTCCTCCTGCTCCTCTCGCC
>NW_005434653.1:215931-221938 GCF_000315625.1 Guillardia theta CCMP2712 | reverse complement strand
CGGAGGGGAGAGACGGGGGCGGGAGAGTTGACCGGTCCAGACAAAAGAGGAAGGACGAACACGCAAGACATCGGGGAGAAGGAGGAGGATGAAGATGAGGATGAGGAGGAGAAGGATGATGATGATGATGATGATGATGATGATGATGATGATGATGATGAGGATGAGGAGGAGGAGGAGGAGGAGGGGGAGGGAATTTCGTCTTACTTTGAGCTTGGCAAGGAGGTCATCAGTAACCTCAACGAACGTTGAAGTTCCTTCAACTTCATCTACCTGACCAGCAGGTCAGCCCAGCAGCCGCCACACAGCATGTGAGGGCGACGTTGCGAAGAACGAGTGCGTCGGTAGCAGACAGTATCATCCTCTCCTCTCCTCCGACCTCCATCCTCTTCCCGATTATGTTCGCCCCCGAGGTTGAGAAGAGGGCAGTGACACACATCTTCTCCGACAGCTGCTCCTGCTGCTCAGCGTCGGGTACCGCCGCCTCCAGCCCCAGCAGCTTAAGCTTGCTCACGGTTCGAGCGAGAGTCGCGTCGTCGATGGAGGAGACGGTGTTCTCAATAAACAGCACCTGCCAGCTCTTGTCGAACAGCACGATCTTCCCGCTGTCAACCTCCAGCTCCTCCTCCAGCTGCTTCTCTGACAGGCTCGACAGGTCATGGATCGATCCGATCCCAAACTTCATCTTGAGCAGAGGCAGCACAGCAGCCGTCTCCTCCCCCAGCCCCTCGAACATCTTCCTCAGGCCCTCTCCCTCCTGCTCCAGCTTCACATTCTTAGACAGCAGGGATCGCTCCGTCGGCACTTGCGGCATCTTCAGCATAAGCATCGCCATCATCTCCGGCACCAGCGTCTTCAACTCCGACGGTTTGCTGCTCGTGTGCCGCCCGGTTAGCCGGAACAGCGCCGCCATGGTCTCTCGCACCGAGTGCTCTCCTGCCTTCCTCTCCTTGAAGAGCAGGTCCCCTTTCTCCCCGTTGTCCCACAGCCTCGCGCTATTGGTGCTCTTGTGACATGGCGGCTGCCCGACCTTGGCGACCTCCCCATGTGCGAAGTTGTCCAGCCCGAAGGAGGAGAACTTGGAGCCTGTCTTGTCCTGCAGGAGGATCAGGAGGACTCGCTTCAGCCCCTTGAGCTTCTCTGCAAGCGCGTACTCGTACTCCAGCAGCATCACGTCCTCGCTCCTGTGCGCATCGTAAATCCTCCTCAGCCCGTCCTCCGACACGACCAGCAGCACGTTCTTCGCGGGCCCCAGCCCGAGCTGGACCCGCTGCTGCCACGTGTGGCCGTCGGGGAGGAAGACGGAGACGCTCTCGTCCTCGCTCCTCTTCTCCTTCTGCAGCACGCTTGCGATCTTCGAGGCAACATCCCAGTCAGAGTACCCGTAGGGATCCTTCTCGCGGTACGAGATGTAGAAGTCAACGCTGCCCGGTGCCGCCCCCACATCCTCGGCAGGAGCAAAGGACGAGCCCGTCTTGTCCTCCTCTCCGCTCTTCTCCGTCTTCTCCTCATCTCCGACCTTCCCCTTCTGATCGCTTTCAGGATCCCCCGCCTCCTCCATGCTTCACAGGAGGCTTGTCGCAACTTGCTGCATACAAGAATGAGTTTGCAGGAAGAGACCGAGTAACACGAGCAAAACCACAACTGATTCTATGAGTATCCAATGAAAAAATCTGTTCTTGTTCACACCATCTCCCATCTCTTCTCTCCCTCCCACCTTCACCCTACCCTACCTCGTTTATCCTCTCCCTGATATATTTTCCTCCCTCTCCCTCTCCCCATCCCCATCCCCATCCCCATCCCCTTCCTCGTCCCCTTCCTCGTCCTCGTCCTCGTCCTCCTCCTCGTCCTCTTCCCTCCCTCCCTCCCTTCTGCTCGCTCCCATCTTGGTTCAGGTCGCTGAGGCGGAGTAAACTGAAATTGAGACCGCTCAGTCCCTGTCCGCGGGCCGGCCCGTGCTTGACTGCCATAGGGCCGCGGCCCGGCCCGGCCCGTGCTGCGGCAACTCATCCTCACGGCCGGGCCCGCCGGATACTTCCCGATGAACTGCAGTGCAGTGACAGCCTCCGTGACTGAGTCGCCTGCCGGAACTTCAAGTGGGACTTTCAAAACGTGACTCAATGTCGGAACTCCCGAACTCGGCCCGCCGGGCCGGGCGGAACTCGGAACCGTTGAACTTCGGATCGGACTCGTCCCGAGACAGCCTGGCAGTCGAGCCTGCCTCAGGACCTTTGTACGGCCACCGGACCCAGCACCGGACCCCCCATCATGTACATGTCCCGGCTCGTACCCTCCCCTACCCTCACTACCCCTTGAACCCCACCCCCCTAGCCCCCACCAGTGCTAGGCCCCCATATCGCAATACAACCCCCTCCCATACACCCAAGTTTTGACCCGCAGAAAAACAGAGGGGGTGGTCATTCTGTGTCCTGGGGTACATACCCACCATCTCATCTACACAGAAAGAGAGGAAAGAAGGGGGTAGTATGTGGAAAGTACGGGTGTTGACAAGAGGGTCATTGGTACGACAGGTGGGGTGGGGTTGTCTCTGTGTCCTGTGACCGACAGTACTCTGTGGCCAACACCATTTTTGAGTCTTCTATAATTTTGATTGAAATTACACATTATAATTTGAATACTTAAGATATCTTTTCATACATTAGAAACTGGCGTCATGGGTGGGTATACTACTAGAGCTAGAGGGGTACATACGGGGATATGGTGGGGTGAAAGAAGGGGAAATGGGGGTAGGGGTGATTTTATTGGAAAGGGTGGGAAAGTGGGGGGTCGGGAATGGGGCGGTACAATGAGAGGATGGAGTAAGGCCGATGCGGGGGAGGCGAGAAGAGCAGAGAGTAGAGACGAAGAGAAGCAGAGGGGAGGGGAGGACTGCCAGGTTGTAACGCGGAGACGGATAGTGGAGTGGTGCTTTGTTCATGGTTGATGAATGTGCCATTGGGTCACGAGATGGGCCGTGAGGGGTTGATGAAACTCGGTGAACATGTTATGCATGAGGGGGAGCCCTGATGGCAGAGAGTAGGATGAGGATGAAGACATTCATCATGATAGAGAGTTTTTCGACATAATACCAGGGGCAGGCAGGATCATCGCGAGACAAAGCAGCTATCTCGTTACAGTATTGACCGAGGGTACATGGGATTGTAAATGGAGGATTGATTTCATGAAGACTTGCTATGGCAACGGCCCACTGAAAGAATGTCACGAGGTTGGTAGAACTTGACAGCCTTTTGCAGGTAGGCGATGCCTGCCGTTTGATTCGAACGAGCACCGGACAGCCGTCAGCCTCTACGTCACAGCAACCTTGGAAACATGTCCGACTGCGAAGATGTGGAGGAGGTAAGAAGAACTTTGTCTTTGAGCTCTTGTGTAGTGCAGGTATTCCCTGAGTTCAAACTTGGCATAGGATGGCAGTGATAGAATGAGCTGTAATGTCGATGACTCGGATGAGATTTTCGACGATGACGACGACGACTGCTCAGTGAGAACTTTGTTCTATGGACATGATTGCGAATGTTTCTGTCGTCAAACTCACCCTCATGGTCCTCAGATGGAGGTTTGCACGAAAGACTCGCACCATTCCGGACCATCGGTGCGTGTCCGGTCTATGGTGTCACGCGCTTACCGTGGTGTAGAACATGCCGGAGTCATGCTACGTGAAGTTGACAGCGGATGACATAGTCAAGGAGCAGAGGAAACTGATCCAGGTGTTTGTAGGGATGTACCTGTTTGCCCGTTCTTGACGCTTCAGCCTCGTAGAATGTGGTGGAGTTAACTAAGCTCCCTGGGCATACTGCAAGGCAGCTGCTGCAGGTACTGATGTGGCTGAACCTGCTCTAGATCCCTCACCCTGGTCGGCAGGAGATGAAGTGGAGCTTCGAGAACGTTGCAGTGTTGTATTATGACGATCAAGATAAATTGTTTGCAAAGGCGGGGATCTCAGTCAATGGAGAGGTAGCGAAGGGATGGAGGGGGCCAAGGGTCGGTTGATTGCTGTCTTCAGGCTATCGATGCTGTGGCTGTACGAGGGTCTTCGGGGAGCTTTGTGTTAGATCAGCAGACCATAACGTGCCAAGTAAGACAGTTGATGGTGTCTAGTTCGCCGGTAGGAACTGTGTGCACCGCAGGTCTGCCTGGAAGACTTTGAGAGGGAGGAGGCCGAGAAGGGGATGTCGGTAAGTTGCGATGAAGAGAAGTATACTGGTGATGTGAGACATCGGCGTTGCTGCAGACGGCGTCTGGTTGTGGGCATGTCTTCTGCAATGCATGCTGGGTAAGACACATCACAACACAAGTGAAAGAGGGTCAGGTGATTCTGCTGGAAGCTCTTGTGCTTGCGTTGATGCCCTGACATTTTTGTAGGCAGCAAGGATCTCTTGCGCAGGGGAGACATTCGTTGAGGGGAAGAGAAGAGTGAGAAGGCTTTTTCTTCATCCTTGTTCCTCCTATGATTGCTTGCTAGCGTTGCAACATAATCTTGGATGAATGCTTCGTTGAAGAACTGCTGAGAGGATCAGGAGGTGAGGTCGAAATTCTTGCAAGAGGTAGAAGGTGTTGTGGAAAAGTACTTTGATCAGTATGTCGGCACATGACAGGACATGATTCAGTCTAGATGTCCTGCTTGACAATTTCTCACACGAATTCTTTCAGGATCTGCAGAGATTCTGAAGAAGTATCAGACGCGTTTGATTGACTCCTATGTGAATAATAATCCAACGATCAAGTGGTGTCCGGTGATCCTTTGAGCTTATCTTATCTCCGAACTCTTGTCGTGATCAAGCTCTGCATGGTTTGGCTGTGGTGTCGATGAAAGATCTGAGGAAAATTTCTTGTGATGTTGTGTACGAGCCTAGTTCATCTTCTCTGATGAACAATCGAACCTCTGTGCGAATTTCAAGATTTGTGCGCGATGATTTACCTTCTGCATTTACAGGCAACCGATTGTACTAATGCCATCCGGGTCACGGATTCTTTCGATCCCAGCAGGTAAACTTGCTTTCCATGCAGAGCATGTCGAGGCCAAGCGGAGTCTGAGAAGAGCTGAATCTGCTTCCCTCTCGCAGCTTCGACACAAGCGTAGAATGCAGCGATGGGCATGTCTGGTGTTTCAACTGCCTGGATGTGCGACAAACAACTCTCAAACCCTCTTCCACTTGCTTATCAGGTCGCAGGAACCACACGCGCCTGCTGAATGCTCCAACGTGAAGGAGTGGAGAAAGAAGTGTCAGGTCTGTCGAGCGCTGCCGGATGCAAAGGGTCTGAGAGCCCGCATCGTTCGCTGCAGGAAGACAGTGCGACTAGCAACTGGCTGGTGGCGTACACCAAGGACTGTCCCAACTGCAAGGTTGCGATCAACAAGGATGGGGGCTGCAATCACATGTGAGGGACATGAAGTTGAGCTCATGTGGACCCCCTCTGACTTCTCCTCCTCCTAGGCACTGCAAGCACTGCGATCATCACTTCTGCTGGGTGTGTCTTGGTACGACCACCCCGTCCTCTCCCCTCCCATCTCCCCTCCCTTCTCTGTCGCCTCTACTTCCCGCTCCCCTCTCCTTTCCTTGAGATCTCCTCTCCTCTCTCCTCTCCCCCTTCACTGGCATATTCCTTCTCTCCTCTCTCCTCTCTCCTTCCTCTCTCCTCTCTCCTCTCCCTTCCGTCCCCACCTCTCCTCTCCCTTTCCTCCATATTCCCTTTCCCTTGCCCACCTGTCAAGTTTCTTCCTCTCCTCTCCCTTTCCTCCATATTCCTTGAGCACAAGACCTACCAGCATACTTGCAACAAATTCGTAGACGACGAGTCCAAGATGGCGTCAGGGAGGTATGACGTCATCGCTCAAGACAAGATTTCGACCCTTCTGACATTTTCACCTTAGAACGGCATTGCAACGATACACACATTATTACGAGAGGTTCAACAACCACAGCAAGGTGATTTTCTCCTTTTTATCATCGTTGCTGCATCACTCCTTCTGTACCTCCGCTGTTTCCTT
>NW_005434653.1:213072-215365 GCF_000315625.1 Guillardia theta CCMP2712 | reverse complement strand
TCCTTCTCTTCCTCGTCCTTCCCCTCCCCCTTCCTCCTCGTCCACCCTACCCTACCCTACCCTACCCTACCTCCTCCTCCTCCTCCTCCTCCTCCTCCTCCTCCTCCTCTTTTCTCGCTATGTGTCTTCCCTCCTTCCCTCTCCCTTCTCTCTGAGTGATCAAAACCTTTCAGCCTCGAACTCTCAAGAGCACGAGGAGGCTGGAGAGGCTGGGAGCAGCAGAAAGTCAGGAAACAAAGTAAGTCCCTCTCCCTCTTCCTCTCCCTCTTCCTTTCCCTTCCTCTCTCTTCCTCTTCCTCTGCTGTCTCTCTCCTCTGCTGTCTTCTTCCTCCTCCTGCTACTCTACGTTCCTCAGCTTTTCCCCTTCTGCTCTCTCCCTTTCCTCACCCCCTAGTTTCCTCCCTCCCACCTTCCGTGCTCCCTCCTTCAGCACCGCCATCGTCCTCTCGTCTCCTCTCCTTCCTGACCTCCTTTCAGCGACCTGTAGCGAAATCGGAGGGAAGAGGCAGCAACGGTCGACGGCCGAACAAGAAGATCGCACAGGCGGAGAATGGCGGACTTTGACGAGGGCAGACAAGACAGTACTGAGATGTCATAGACGATTGTTTCTCATTGTTTCTTTTATATCCCTAAACACAAAGTCTTCGTTGCTTGCCTCCCCTCCTGCTGTCTTCTCCTTCACTCGTCCTCCTCCTCCTCCTGTGTCTTCCGTCTGCTTTCCCCCTGTCTTCTCCTCTACTCCCCTCCCCAATCGCGTCTCCTCCCCCTTACTGCGCTTTCTCGCTTTTCTCTTTCTTTGAGAAGAACTGTGCGATGCTTCTCTGCTTTCCATCGTCTTTCGCCTCCTTCCCCTTCCTCTTCTTCTCTCCTCCCTCATCCTTCCCCTTCCTCCTTCTCTCCTTGCTAGGATCGAGGAAGACTTGAAGGACTTTCCGCATGACGGAGGGCAGGGCAGCAGATTCAAGCTCCTCCTCCTCTACCCACCTCACGTTCGTTGGAGGCGACCGAACCAGCCTTGAAGCAGAAGCAGACGCTTCCTGTCGCTTCTCCTCCTCCTCCTCCTCATCCTCCTCCTCCTCCTCCTCCACCTTGTCTCTGACGTTCTTCTTCCCTTCCTTCCCTCCCTTGACGACCTTCTGCCGTTTCCTACCTCCCTTGCTCTGCGATAATTTCGCCCCTTCATCCTCCACCACCACAACATCCTCCCCCTCCTCCTGCTCCCCATGCTGCAGCTCAGAGTTAGGCGAGCACGCGAGCATGTCTGACCACCTGCGTGTCGTCGATCCCGACGCTCCTCCTCGACGAGATCGTCAGCGACAGGACCACCATCCTCTGCCGGATGTGCGAGAAAAGAAACTCCGTCTCCCCCACATGCTCCATCCTCCCCACAAGAGCCTCCGGTCCCAGCTCCCCCTTGCCTCCTCCTCCCGCTCCGCCTCCTCCCTCTTGCTTCACCTGCTTCCTCCTCTTCTCCTCCCTCCTGCCCTCCTGCAGACTCGCTGCCTCCTTCAGATAAGTCGCCATCTCCTCCTTGCACTTCTCCCGCTCGCACTCTTGCTGAACCGGAACAGTCGGAAACTCCCAGAGGGAGGCGAGGAGGCCTGACTTGGGCCGTTGAATCAGCAGGAAACGCCTGCTGCTAGTTCCATCCTCCTCTCCTTCCCCTTCCTCCTCCTCCTGCTCTTCCTTCGCATCTCCCTTCTTTGCCTTCTTTCTCTTCGTCTCCTTGCCAAGGATGGCCTTGTGCTCCTTGTCCTCCTCGACCACCAGGCAGACGACCACCGTCTCCTCCCTCGGCTTCGCCTTCTTGGACTGCGCGGGAAACCTGAGGAAAGAGATTGAGAGGAGACGACGAGGCGAGGGAGAGAAAGCGATGATGATGGTGATGGTGAAAATGTTGAGGGGCTGCAGAGGAGCGGGAGCGGGAGCAGGAGGAGCGGGAGAAGCGGGAGGAGCGGGAAGAGCAGGAGCAGGAAGAGCAGGAGGACCTAGTGACAGGGAGGGAAGGGTCTTGTTGTTGGGTTGCGTAGGCTCTACAAAGAGTTCGGAGGGGACAGGAGGAGCAGGAGGGAGACTTGGGTGTGCAGATAGTCGCTCCCATCTCCTGCGATTATCATCCAGATAAGGAGGAGGGAGGAGGAGGAACAGGAGAAGAGGAAGGGAGAATGGGGACGAGGAGGAGGAGGAGGAGGAGAATGAGGAGGAGGCACAGGGAGGAGGGAGGGAGGGAGTGGAGGGAGGGATGGAGGAGGGGAGGGAGGGAGGGGAGGGGGGGGAGGAGGGAGGGAGGGAG
>NW_005434653.1:200399-212972 GCF_000315625.1 Guillardia theta CCMP2712 | reverse complement strand
ACACACACACACACACACAAATTCCATAGTGTTGCCTCCTCCTTGTTTCTTGTCGTGCGCTCCGCCATTTCTCTCCCTCTAATCTCCTCCTCTCCTTCCTCCTCCTTCACCTCCTCCTCTTCATCTTGTTCCTCCTCCTCCTCCTCCTCCTCCTCCTTCACCACCTCCTCTTCTACTTCTTCCTCATAGGCTCCTTCACCACCTCCTCCTTTACTTCCTCCTGCTCCCCCTCCTCCTCTACTTCCTCCTTCACCTCCTCTTCCTCTTTCCTCCCTCTTGACATTCTTCTGCATCCTCCTCATATCCTCCTGTTTCTCTCGCTTCCAATATCCTTTGCTCATTCACTCCTTCCCCTCCCTCCCTCCCTCCCTCACCTTCCTCCCTCCCTTCCCTTCTCTTCCCCTCCCCTTCCCTCCCTCCTTCCCTCCCTCCCTCCCTCCCCCTCTCTCACCTGCTGACCGAAGGCGATGGAGGATATGGCTCCTGCCGTGTAGTCGCCGATCCCCGGGATTTTCTTCAGCTCCTCAGCTTTCTGCGGCAGGACACCACCGTACTTCTCAACCTGCACGATGATAAGGCTATCCTTTCCTCGTCCTCCTCGTCTTCCTCGTCCTTCTCCTTACATCCCGCTCCCTCTTCCTTCTCCCTCCTCTTGTTCCCTTCCTTCCCCCTTCCTGCTCCTGCTCCTGCTCCTGCTCCTGCTCCTGCTCCTGCTCCTGCTCCTGCTCCTGCTCCTGCTCCTGCTCCTGCTCCTGCCTTCTTTCCATTGTTTTTTCCTTCTTCCCTCCTTCACGGCCCTCCAAACCTCTCCGCCTTCCCTTCCCATTTGCTCGTCCTCCTCCTCCTTCTCCCTTCTCCCCATCAACCCTCACCACTGCTCGTGATCCCAAGAGAAGAAATTTCGCGCGCCTGTAGTATCCCAATCCGCTCCACACTTCGTTCACTTCTTCCTCAGTCGCGGATGCTAGATCCTCGACCGTCGGCCACCTGAAAGGAGGAGCCGGAGGAAAGACATCAAGTCAGAGGAGGCAGAAGCTGAAAGTGCGGAGGCAAAGGCAGGAGAATAGGAGGGTGAAGAGCAGTAGGAGCAAGAAGGAATGAAGAGCTGAGGACTGAGAAGAAGGAAGCAGGAGCAGGAGCAGGAGCAGGAGCAGGAGCAGGAGCAGGAGCAGGAGCAGGAGCAGGAGCAGGGGCAGGGGCAGGGGCAGGGGCAGGGGCAGGGGCAGGGGCAGGGGCAGGGGCAGGGGCAGGGGCAGGGGCAGGGGCAGGGGCAGGGGCAGGAGCAAGAGCGGGAGCGGGAGCACGTGAAAGGAGAGAGGAGGCAGGCAGGAAGGTTGCGGCTAGGAGGAGGGGGAGGAGAAGGAGGAAGAGGAGGAGGAGGAGGAGGAAGAGGAGGAGGAGGAGGAGGAGGAGGAGGACGAGGACGAGGACGAGGACGAGGACGAGGACGAGGAGGAGGGAGGTTTTCCCCCGCACCTCTCCATCCATCGCTGGAAGTACTGGATGACAGTCTGCACCCGCGTCTGCTGCAGCATGATCTCCGACACCCACACCTCCACCGCCACGTCAGCACTCGACCTCTTCTTCCTCCCATCGCCCCCTCACCGCGTACGCTGCTTGTGACCAGCGCTTCTGATCCCTCCAGGGCAGGTCCCTCCTGTTCACCTGGTACCACTCAACCAGCAGCTGCGCGATCTCCTTCGCCTGCTCCCCGTCCGTCATGCGATCTGACGCCATGCCCGCTTCTCCTACCTTGTCCTCCCCAAGCTCCTTCCCGTCCCGACCTTCCCTGTCCGCCATGTCTTCGATGTCCACCACCTCCTCCACCCCCTCCTTGGCCTCTTCTCCCTGCTGCGACCGCTTCCCTGAGAGGGCAACGCACGCGTGAGGACAACGAACAGCTCTGTTCGCTCTCGCGCCGTCTGTTCGATGGAGCACGAGCGTTGGCCATGTGGTGAGGGAGATAGGGCCAAGTGTCTGCTTCCAATGCTGAGGGGAGAGGAATGGGGTGCGAGGAGGAGTATGCGATATGTATGCGGCATGAATCGTCATCATCATCCATGGCCGCAGCATCCTAGGATACATCTGACTCTCTGTCTACGACAATCCTGCGGCCTTGGATGAGATCGTCATCAACATGCGGGATAGTCTAGAGTGCCCGACCCTGTCTACGTTGGAACTTGTCACGCACTTGTTCCTTCATCACTACCTTCCTTGCTGCGCTCCCGTCCCACGAAATCTTTCTCCTCCTTCCCTTTCCCGCCTCCCCTTGCCCTTCGTGTGATTCCTTCCCTGCTTGCTTGTCTCCTCCCCCTCCTCTCTGTTCTTCTATTCGACCTACCTCTTTCCTTCTCCTCCTCCTCCTCACCACCTCCTCCTCCCCCTCCTCCATCTCTCGCTCCTCCTCCTCCTCCTCCCATGCTTACCTCCTTTCCGCACACTTCCCGCCATTGCTCTCAAATCCACAAGAAGCTCTAGCTCTGCAAAAGTTCCTGTTGAGCCTAAAGAAATGTTCTCGGATCAGGAACATTTGGGAAATAGACATGAACTTTTGGTTTCCGACACTACGGTGGGATCCGGGCCCGGGCGGCCGGTCCGGACTCGCAGGCCGGCCGGACTCAGTTCAGTACTCAGTACGGTACTGAGCACTGCGGCTCTCAGCACGTTCGTCCGGCGGGTGAAGTACCGTCGTAACCGTGACCCTCCAACTCACAGAGTCAGTTCTGAGCTCCCGGTCCGACCGTACTACGGTACCCGTGCTGCAACTCGAAACACTTGGCAAGCGGACTGCTGTATGCTTGGGGACGATCGAAGAGTAGGGGACGTCAGTTGACTTTCGCCTCCCTCCACTTCTCAGAGTCGTTCTGACAGCGGAAAGCCCAATTCATAGTTTCTACTTGCGGGGTTCCATTCAAAGGATTTCAAGACTATTATCACATTCACATCGTTCGCGGGGCCCTGTTTCCCCAGCCCTCCAAGACAGCGAAAAACTTCCGCGGCTCCCCCCGGCTCCTCTTGAATGGAGTAGGAGCTGGGGCTGCCAGGAGCCGCCTCAGTCCTTGTTCGCCTCAGCTTGGTCCTGCGACTTTGTTGACTCGGGCGTACCAGACCGGGTCTCTCTTGACTTCCAAAACTGATAGTTGGTCTCTATCCTATCCAACAGGACTCTATACTGCTCGGGAGGCCGTCAGTACAACTGAGACGCAACAGTCAAGCTGCATCGAACCTCTGGGAAGCAGGCAGTCCAAACTTCGAACAGGGGGCGAACCACGAAGTCAACGAAGCCTGGCGACTGGTGAGTAGCTCTACGACAGGCAAGAGATCGCGAGACCAGGTTGAGACTTTGTGACTCCAGGTTTGTCTCTGTCCATCAAGAAGGAAACCTGCAGTTTGTCAGGAGGGGAGCCACAACCTTCCAAACATGCGCTGGCATACTTTCATGTTCCTTGCTTTCTCCACATCGCCCTGTCAGACAAACTCAGGCATCTCGCATCCCAACAAGTGCTACTGACCTGCAGCCACATCTCCTCCTCCAACCTCTCAGACCATTTCACATGTACCTGCCACCTACCGTTCAGATCTTACACTCGTCCAGGGTAAGTTTCACATGATGAGCCGCGTAAAGGTGCCCAATGTCTGCTATCTTAATCGCACCCTGTAAACCCCTGATCAGATCTGGAAGTAAAATTGGCAGGCAGTGAAAACCTGCAACACGAGAGTTTTTAGATTCTCCGGCGGTGGACCCTCAATGCCATCGTCTGGGTTCTCCAGCCTCTGCCGAAAACAAGTTACAACTCCACCGAAACTTTCCAAGTGTTGATGCTGAACCTTCTGAAGGTCGGTCTTTAAACGAGAAACAATCGCCATGTGCTCGGCCATGTCTGTTGCTAGTACCATGTCGATTACAAGCTTGCGCAACTGAACCTGAGTGGGTGAAGTCAGTGGAGAGGGAAACAGGAACGATGACGCGGGAAGTACCTGCTGAGCATGCGGCATTCGATGAATGAAGTTTGCTTCTGGATTTCGCAAAATCTTCCAAGCGGAAGCAAGGTGATGAGATTCATTCGGACTCCTGCAGGGTAACGAAGTCAATACTTCTCCCGGCTCAAAAGCACTGCCGTACTTGTCATTCGAGTCAATAGCCCAATCGTCTTGAGTTTTGATCAAGAAGTCGTTGTTGAATCCTTCAGTCAACCTTCAGCCCAGAAGGATCCGAGACTCACAAGACTGACCTCGATGCTCAAAATCATGAATGCATGCAGCGAGAAGTCCAGCAAGTACTTCCATTCGGCTCACGAACTTTCTTAGCCCCCCCTGCCATGTCACTGTCAGAGACTGCAGGTCAAGTAATCGGTCTATCCTACCTTTGATAAGATACAGTGCATAGATTGGACGACATCTGCCACATGCGTTGCATTGTGATAGGGATTCTCCATATGTCCAGCCTCAACCTGCCAGGCAGACGATAAGGAGACAAGCAGGATGGTACGACAATTCCATTACCTGTCTCAAAAAATTGATGAGCTTTATTCTGTCCAGATTGAACTCGTCGATCAAGTTATGCTTTTGGAAAACGTGCCAAGTAAGGACTTGAAGTGGATAGCCGTCTGCCTCCTTTTCCAACTCAAAAACATCGAAGTCCCAATCATCCGCCTTGTCCAAACAAAGTCTCAATCCCTTCAGCTTCTGGCTCTGAGTGATACAGTTGTCTGCACCCAAAGTTACTCCACTGGCAGTCCTTGATTCCCACTCCATAGCTTCCTCAAGTTCCATCTCATCTTGCATATTTTCCTGTTGATTCTCCAGAAACTTCCAATCCTCCCCGAGGAGAGTGAGCAAAGATCCGGCAACATCACTGTCCTGATTCATCAATGCCTTGTTGGTCTGTTCAGTCATTTGCATTCTACCAAGTTCTCCCTCAACTTTCCTCAAGTTCGTCACATCCTGATGGCTGACCATGATGATTGGTTCGCCAGTCACGGGATCTTTCTGGCGTTGCGCAAACACACGACAGTACCAGGCCGTCTCGGTACCATCATCCTGCTGCTTCTTCATTGGCAGATCCACTTCAAAGGTCGCACCGTCTGCTGTCAGAGCATCCATCATGTTCTCATATGCCGTACGTCGCTCGGTGCGTTCGATTCTAAAGGATCCTGAGAATTGCATGTCGGCAACGTTGAGCCCCCGTCTCTCCCGCTCCCCCATGCCGAAGATATCACTCTGCAGCCAGATTGTCTTCCCGAATACTTGTCTAGCAGCAGGATTGCAGGTGATGAGGTGACCATCAGTCGTGAAGAAGCACAGAGGATATGGGGAACACTCCAACAACGATGTCATGTACGTAGTGTTAACCTCGTTCTGTGGAAAATAGAAGTCAGGATACGATCAAGAGAAATGTACAAACAACTATTTCCAACCTCATTCACTGTATCGATGGGCCAGTGCACTTTCATAACATACATGAAAGTTCCTCCTCCAATGGTTACTTCGCATGGGGTATACACAGTTTCAACTGCTGTTTTCTTGCCACCCCTGTAATGCTCAATAGAGCTTCTCTCCAGGATATGCCTGTACTTCTCCTGCACTGCCTGATACCGATGCTCCCAAAGAGATTTCTCCACATCATCTGCATACATGACATACGAATAGCTCTTGTACTCTTCGATCGATGCTCCTATCAGGTTCAGGTGCTTCGAGTTTGCCCAAATATTCTTTGGAAAGGGAGGTGCATACGAGACAATCTCGATGCATACTGGCAAGAAGTCCAATGCAAGAAAATCATTCTCATGAACTTGTTTCGGGCGGCAGGTGGGAGGATAATCCATGGCAAGGATCCAACAATGTGACACCAAGGAACGGTAACCCCTTTCAAGGTACGATTCGCAAGCCCGGACCTCCTGGCAATTCGTATCAAGAAGAATCATCTCGAAAGGATGCACAAGAATGAGAAGTCTACACAACACGTAGCATTGTTGCCTGGCAACATATCCATGAGGATGGGGGAGGGGGCAGCAAATCATCCATCCCATCCAGCGAGTATCATACAGAGAAAGCAGCGATCAGGGATGAACACGCGATGAAGATAATGGAAGTGCGGAAGATTCGACAGGGAGAGGAGGAGAGTGGTGGGTGAAGCACAGGCACGCCGCCTTATGGCGCTACCTTGAACCGCAAGCATGCGACGGCTCCGCGGCCACGTTGAGTGAGTCCGCCTCACTTTCTTTCGGTCATACTGGGGGTGGGGGTGGGTCTTACTACCCCCCTTTGAAGGGTAGAAAGAGGTCAAAGAGAAAAACCAGGGTGATGGGGGTGGGGTGCACAGTTAAATCGAAGGTCCTTGCAAGTGCAATTGACACCGCTAGAGGGGTAGGGTGAACTAAGCTAAAGGGGTAGGGTACAAGTGTTCCTCCTCCGAGAACCCTGTCTTGTTGTCGGAACGGGGGTCATAACCAGGACCTCGAGGGGTACTCGCAGTTACTTTCAGGTACATGTGAAAGTGACGGGGGTAGAGGAACTGGTCATTTTGACTTGGGGGTGGGGGTGAAATTGGGATCAAAGGGGGTAGGGTATTGTAAGAGGTTTAAAATTGGCCCTCTGGGTAGGGTGAGGTAGAGTATCATAGGGGGAATGGGTCGACTGGTAGGGGTCATCTCTTTTAGACGTGAATCTCGAGATCACTAGTCTAGATGGTGGGGTTGTGGTATTGCCGAGACATAATATGTGGGGTACTTCAAATTGGAGGGGTACTTGGAGGAATTTGGAGAGCAGTAATCGCGCAGTGGGGAGGGGGTGTGGGGGTGGGGTATAAGGGGAAGATGGTCGAAACACTAAAAGTTATTTTATGAATCAGCGAAGCGCCATGGTTTTCGACTCAATGATGATTTTATATATTACTTATATGATTGCTGACCTCAGGTATGTAGGGTAGGTCTCGAAGAACAGCAGTGGTAGGGTAGTTTTGAGAGGATATGAGTTTGTACCTGAAATATTGAGCAAATCCATCGGCATAGATCAAGTACCCCCACCATATACTTTGAAAATGTTTTCAATGACCCCCGGGTCACGAGTGTTTTTAATCTATCTACCCCACCCCTCCTTATGATTATTTACACTCTTTTCTCCCACTAGGCACGCCGATCTTTAAAAACATTGTTTGAAGAAAAAAGCATATTTACCAGTTTACTACTGTCAGCATCGTAGTGATAAGAAATTCTGTGCTGACACCCAAGAGGGTGGGAGGATATGAGGGGGGTGGTCATCAGGTTCAGATCCAGGAGGTGGGGTGGGGTGGTTTTGTTTCATGGACCCCTCATCCCCCATGTCCCACATACTACAGTGCTGCCCTACTCCCCTCTCTGCCCCTTTCGCCCAATGTGATGTCCACATCCCCGCACATTCCCAGATTTTGCATCCCCCTCATACCCAATTTTGGTAATCCACATCCCCGCTCAACCCTCACGCCTCTTCAGTCGCAGCTGCCATGGCTGCGTATACGACGGCGCCATAACAGGGAAGGAGGAGGGAGAAGAGAGGGAGAGGGAGAGACACAGAGAGGAGGAGGGTGCGGAGGGAAGAACAAGGACAGAGGATCATAGGCAGGTCTCTTCCTCTTGAGGACTGTCTGTGTCTGGACTCCAAAGGATCGCCGCCAGGAATTTTGTTTAGGAGAGATATCACGAGATATCAATGCAAAGTTTTCAAAGACAGGCTATCAGCTTGCAGTTGGAGTGAAGAAGAAGATCCGACGACAGGGAAGAGGAGACCTCTCACAGCCCGAGGCCCCTGATAACCTGATACTAGCACATCAGAGTCTCTTTGTAACGGAACAGCACTGTTTCAGATTAACCTGAGCGTTCTCAGAGCTCTTGCAGCATGAAGCTACTTGTATCAATACTTGCATTACTGTACATAACAAACAGCGCGGCTATTCAGCTGTGCTCAAGTCCTGGTGAAATCTACAACTACATGCACCAGAACTGCAGCGAATACGCAGCCCCAGTGATTGGCACTGTAGGGCAGGACCTGCAGTATCCGAACAACCATGAGTTCGATCTCCCACAGGGAGGTGTTCTGATTATCCGCCTGTACTCGGTGCTTGTCCTCAGCAGCTTCTCTAACAGCCTTCAGTTTGCCATCACAGAAAGGACAGGCCAGCCTGAGTTCTCCCAATTCATCAACGGCTGGCTGATGATGGACGGGAGCAAGTATGTTCCGGGGCAGGTTTACTATGTGTGCTCGGAGACGACTATCCCGAACTACAACACCTCCCTGTACAATCCTATCGAGACATGCGCTACTGTCAAGATCAAAGGCTTCGTTCCTCTCCTTGTGGACCCAACTCCGTCGAATGGTTCGGTTGCAACGGCGTATGCGGGCCAGGCGATCAACCTGAGGTTTGCGGTGAACACGTCGGTGATAGGAGGGTGAGTTGCTTGCACTTGGCTGCTCCTGATCTGACACGTGGGCACGCGAAGTTGCGACTACATTGTCAACCAGTCTCAGTGCTCGGTGATTGAGCAGGGATCGGCCTGTGCTTGTCAAGAGAACTGCACTGGAGATTGCAAGTGTTTGCAATATTGCGCACCAGGACCACTTCCTTTGCTGACTGTTGTCCCTGGAATGAGCAGTCCGATGACAAGGTATGCACCCTGTACTTTGAGCTTGAAAAATTCTAAAGTGGATGGTTGTTAGCTCTGGTCTACCTCAGAGCAGTTCATGGGTGCGTTTGTACTCCTACTCATTCCTCTTCTTCTGATCGTCTCTGCAAGGCCCTTGAAAGTTCTTCTCCTCTTGACCGCCCACAAGTGTGGAGATTCTCCTGGACTCCATCGGCATTGGACAGGTTAGAAAGTTTCTCGCCTGCTTGATTATGACCCCACCAATAAGGTCTGCTGCTCCGGTCCGTATGTGTTTCAGGGCCTCCCTGAGCAAGACTGCGGTCGCTTCGAATGGTCAGACCCTCTTGCTATGCGTTGGCATCCTGGTCAGCCTTGTGCTCCCATGCTGCCGTCTCCTGACCCTCTCGATGACTTCAGATCGACAAGTGCCGTCATTACGTCCAGCCTGGAGACTCACTGGTAACACCGTCGTCCGTCGCTCTCCTCCTTGTCTGACGAGCTTCAACAGGAGAAGATCGCTGCTGTCTTCCAGAAGGACTGGCTGACCTTGTACCATGCCAACCCCAACCTTCCTGGTGGCCCCTCCCATCACCACCTGTCCATTCCGCTGAGGCTCTTGGCAGGCTACAGCCCGACCAGCCTGACGCCCGGGCATTTGCTACGCCTGGGAGTCAGCTATGCTGTCCGATGGGGAGAAGACATGAGTCAGGTCTCGCGCAATTTCCTCCTCACTCCCCTCGACATTCACCTCACCAACCCCGAGCTTGTGGCCCCCGTTCAGCTCTCGTACAAGATCAATACGGTGAGGATGAGAGACGAAGCATGGAAGAGGAGGGAGGCAGAGCTCTAGTCAGGGAGGCGATGATACATGGGTGTGAGAGGTCAGGGGAAGGTGCAGGATTGTGCCCACTGATCTCCGCGTGACAATCATGCAGGGGCAGGATAATGTTCAGATCAGCTTGTCGTTTGTGCCGCGTCGGACGATTGCAGGAGGAGAGAACGTCACCATCTCTCTCCCTGACTTCGCGGGCTCTTCATGGTCAGGGCTGGTGAGTCGAGGGGCCAGGGGAACGGGCAGGAGGAGCTGAAGGGACTGCAGGTCTCTGAGGGCTGTGCTTCGACTACCCCTGTCTCCCTCTACGCTTTCTGTGATCCTGCCCTCAACCGCCCCAGCCAGCCTTGCGGCCCGGGCCTGTCGGGCCTCTGCGCGTATGACGGGAACGGGAGGCTATACTGCTCGATGCCGCAGTGCGTGGGGACGGGGGCGCATCCGTGGATCGATCGGGCGACGTGGATCAGCAGCATGCAGCAGCTGGTGCTGACGATGAAGCGAACGATGGCAGGGCAGCTGGTCCAGCTCGTGGTGCCGCAGAGCTCGGGGCTGAGAAAGATGAAGGAGGTGAAGGCGCCGCTCGAGTACGTGGCGTCGTTGCCTGTGCAGGTAGGAGGTGGTGGTGGTGGTGTGGGTGGTGGTGGAAGGAAGGCGAGGAGGAAGGAGGAGGAAAGGGGGAGGAGAAGGAAGAGGAGGAGGAGGAGGAGACACGTGAAGTGACTGAGCGTGTGGGACAGGAGAAAATTTATAACCCTGTGAGCGAATCGATGGAGCAGAACAACCTCTGCGTAATCCTCCCGCTATGTCAGGTATCAGACGAGAGAGGAAAGGAGAGCGGGGTAGAGGCAGACGAGAGCAGCGGAGGCGGCAAGGGAGGGGACGGTCACTGACGGGACGCTGCAGGACGGGTTGACTTGTTTATTCGGGACAGACTGCAAGATACAGCCAAGCACGTGGGCATGAGCTCTAAATTATCGAGAAGGAGAGGGAGGAGAATCTTACAATACAGGCAAAGAAAAGAAAACTGAGATGCTAGGAAAACGATCCAGAAACAGGCAGGACCAGCATCTATGAGTATGTACAGGAAGCAAGTCCGTGTCGGTGGTCCTGTCTTCACAACCTGCGTTGCAAGTCAGCAAGCGAACAAGAACAGAAAAGTCAACCCTCCTACCTCCGCTCCATCAGTTGCTTCTTCCTCCCCGCAGGCAGCCTCTCCGCCCTCCACTTCCTCCTGCTTCCTTGCTCCACCTTGGGCTTCGTGGCGAGGATCTGACCTCTGCAGGCAGGATGTGAGGATAGAAATAGCAATGACAGTTGGAGGAGGGAGGGGAGGAGGAAGGCGGGAGAAGAGGAAAAGAGCGGAAAGGAGGGGGCCAGAGGAGGAATACGGAAGAAGAGGAAGGAAAATGGGCGGGAACGAGAGGCAGGGGCGATGGAAGAGTAGGGATGAACATACCCGGCGTACTGCGACCACATCACACATTTGTGTACGGGATTCATGGGGCTTCCTTGTGGGCAGCTGAAAGTGTCGGCGAAGTCAGGGTTTTGAGAGACAACCCCGTTGGTCCTGCACAGAAGATGAGAGGATAGAAGCGACTGGCTGCTGCTGCTGCTGCTGCTACTCCCACCTCCACCACTACCACCTCCCTCCTCCACTCCCTCCTCCTCCTCCTCCTCCTCCTCCTCCTCCTCCTCCTCCTCCTCCTCCTCCTCCTCCTCCTCCTCCGCCGCCGCCGCCGCCGCCGCCGCCACTTACACAACCTCTCTCCCTATCGGCTTCCCGCGACCCCATCCCATTGGCCCCCATCCTTTCTCCTATCCTCTCCGCTCCTCCCTCCTCTCCTCATAACCTGAAAGGGTTCGGCGAGTGCTCGTCGTTTGAGGTAGAGTACTGCTGCGCCTTCATCCTCTCCTTGTCGCACCAGTTCTGCCCGTAGGACACGAAGAAGAGCTGGCGGGAGAGGATGGGAGGAGGACGTTTGAACGTGCTGAACAGTGTCTCGTTGTACCACTCGAGGTACGCCTCGTACGCGATCTGCGCCATCCCGTTAGTACTCGTCCTCTTCCTCTTCCCCTTCCCCTTCCCCTTCCTCGTCCTCTCCTTCAATTCTTCATCTCCCTCCACATCCCTCAACCTCAATCACACCGCACCTCCCTTCTCAATCGTTTACATCCCCGCTCCTTTTCCAAATGGTTTCCTTCCTTTTCCCTCCCCTCCCCTCCCCTCCTCCCCCCCTCCCCCCCTCCCCCCCCCCTCCTCCCCTCCTCCCCTCCTCCCCTCCCCTCCCGCCTCCTCCTCGCCTACCTTGAGACCTCCGAAGTCTGCGATGTTCTCCCCCAACGTGCTGTCGCCAGCAATCTGAAAGCAGGTGAGGCGGATCCAAGGGCAACAAAAGCGAGGGAAGGGGAAGAAGAAGATGAAGGGGAGGGGAGGGCGAGGAGGGAGAGGAGGGAAGATGAGAAGGATGAGGAAGAGAACTCACAGTAACGCCGGCGATCTCAAAGCCGCTATACAAGGTCTTGATGCACTCGGTTCGCTTGTTGAACTCAGTCTGCACGTCCTCCGACCACCAGTCCTGCATCTTCCGGTCCTCGTTGAACTTCGCGCCGTGGTTGTCAAACCCGTGCGTGATCTTTGAACATGGTCAGGCGGTCGAGTCGAGTCGAGGAGAGCAGAGGAGAGCAGAGGAAAGGAGAGAAGAGGAGAGGAGAGGAAGAATACGTGAACACGGGAGAGGGGAGACAGTACAGGGGAAGAGAAGACAGGCACAAGGTTTGTGCGAAGGGAGAAGAGAGGACGGGACGAGAAGAGAAGCGGAGAAGAGAGGAGGCATGGAGATGGAAGGGAGGAGAAATAAGACCCACCTCATGCGCCATGATTGCTCCGATGGCTCCAAAGTTCTACCAAAACAGTTAGCGGGAGGAATGAACTTCATTTGATGTCTGCTCTTGTTGTAGATGAAGAGGTCGTTCTAAGAAGGCGGGGAAAGAGATGGAGACGAGACGGCGCAGGGAGTGCGCGGAGAGAGGAGAGGAGAGGAGAGGAGAGGAGAGGAGAGGAGAGGAGAGGAGCACATCTTACCTCTTCCACGGGATAATCGACACTGAAGAAAGGTGGCTGCA
>NW_005434653.1:169475-200299 GCF_000315625.1 Guillardia theta CCMP2712 | reverse complement strand
CGGAGTTGTTGAAGTAGGATCCCCTATCGACAGGATAGACAAACTGCTTGTAGGTCTTGGGCCCACCTGCAGCAACGGATGAGAAGAGCGGAAGAAGCAGGCAGGACAAACATAATGTAAATATGATACACGACAACCTCGACGACGACAATGACATCGACAGCATCGTTGTCATCGTCATCATGATTTCAGCAACACAATTATCTCCATAATCATCATCATCATCATCTCCGTCATCATCATCTCCTTCATCATCATCATCACCATCATCATCACCATCATCATCTCCATCATCATCATCATCATGTCCATCATCATCATCATCTCCATCATCATCTCCATCATCATCATCTCCATCATCATCTTCATCTCCATCATCATCTTCATCACCATCTCCATCATCACCTAGATTCAGCCCCATCCTCTCTGCCTTGGTGATGGCGCGAGTCTTGGTCTCGTTGTCCATCCAATCAACCTGACACCTCAAGATCATTCTCTCCTCTTTCTCTCTCCTGCTCTCACCCACCCCCACCCCACCCCCATCCCTGACTCCACCCCTTTTCTCCCCCTCCTCCACCTCCCTCCTCCCTCCTCCCCTCCTCCCTCCTCCCTCCTCCCTCCTCCCTCTTCCCTCCTCCCTCCTTCCTCCTCCTCTTTGTCACATCTTCAAGGTTCTTGATGAAGCTGCTCTTCAATCTTGTCAAGATCGCCCAGCCTGCCTCCTTCGCGATGTCCGGGAAATATTTCTGAGAGGAGAGGAGGAAGCGGTTATAACTCGCTACAGGGGAGCGAATTTGAACAGACCTTAATAAAGAGAATGTCGGAGAGAGCGGAGAGACCGTTGGTAGTCGCCCTCACACACTTTTCCTCCCTGCACCCTCATCAGCCCTTCCCCTCTCCTCTCCCTTCCTCTCCTCTCCTCTCTTCTCTGTCCCACCCCCTCTTCTCTGTTGCTCTCCTCTCCTCTCCTCTCCTCTCCTCTCTTCTCTTCTCTGTCCCACCCCCTCTCCTGTCCTGTCCTCGTCCTCGTCCTCGTCCTCGTCCTCGTCCTGTCCTGTCCTGTCCTGTCCTGTCCTGTCCTGTCCTGTCCTGTCCTGTCCTGTCCTGTCCTGTCCTTTCCTGTCCTTTCCTGTCCAGCCGCCTGCCAACGCTCCAGCATCCTCTTGTTGTTCCTCCTCTTCTTCACTTGCCCACCTAGTCGGCAGCTCGGATATGCCGGTCATGTAGCCATCGAGCTCTAAGTTCGCCTCACTGCAACCAGTTCACCACAACACACACAACAAACATCTCACAACACAACACATCAGCCCAGCTACATCTCATTCGAGCATGCCAGCAAGTAGGACAGCATCGCAAACATCAGCAGCAACTCAACAACTCCGCTCGTCGCCTCACAGGAATTCGACGTTGAGCAAGGGCGCGAGGTCGTAGATGTAGTGCCTGCGGCAGGTCAGCACGGCAGGTCACTATCGTCAATCTCACGTTCTCATCCAGCGCCTCCAGTAGGAGACCGGGCGAGTACGCAGAGCCTCGTCAAGTTTTGTCATCCACAATCTGAGCTCAGGAGAAGTCAGTGAGGTGGATGCGAGGGTTGGGAAAGATGGAGAGATAAGGGCAATGGTGGTGGTGGTGGTGGTGGTGGGGAGGAGGAGGAGGAGGAGGAGGAGGAGGAGAGTGGGTAGTGGGGATGATGCCGTAGGGAGGGTAGAAGGTGACACGAGCAATATCCAACAACATCAGCACTCGTTCTCGATACTCACGGGTCAGTGATGATGATCAGGTTCTCGTCGTTGAGAAGCTTCTCGTTACACGTCCAACCGTACTCCTCGCATCCCTTCTTCATCTCCTCAAACACTCTCCTCCTGATCATGGCTCCCCGTCACGCACACCCCGCGCCACCCATCGCATCACCATGGGAAGGTCGGAGTGATGGCAGACAGGTTGGTCAAGTTGGTAGGAAGCGGCCCCAGAGGGTCGTCGATCCAAGGCTCGTCAACCTACAACCAACGTATGAGGAGGAGGAGAAGAGGAAGAGGAGGCGAGAGAAAGAGGAGAACAAGGAGGAAGAAGAGGATGAGGGGACAGGGGACAGGGAAACTAGCAGGGACATCGCACCATCCACTGCGCAAGCTCTGTCTCCACCACGATGGTCTCGTTTGCGGCGAGCTCTGCTTCCTCATCGGAGTATCCGGCTAGGAGGTGGAGCTTCTTGAAGTAGCGCCTCGTCATCTCCCTGTCTTCCGCCTTGTCGTCGTCGATCGCCGACCCGTTGTACACCACAGGGTAGTAGCTGGCGTCGGGGAGAGACAGTCCTGACCTCCTCCGTCAGCCCGACTGCAGGAAGCTACAGGCAGAGATGGGAGAGGAGGAGAGAGGGACTGATGGGACGAAGGGAAAGAGGAGCCTGGGGGTGAAGAGCAAACAGGAGCACGAGAAGGAGAGGAGCGAGAGCAGCAGCAGGTGGTGGGACGGGGATAGAAGATGAGCACAGAGCGAATGAGGAGGGGGAGAAGGAGGAGGCGAGGCTGTGGCAGATCACCAGAGGCTTCGACGAAGAGGAGCCGGGTGGAGGAGTTGCGAACCCCAGCACTGACGTCGATGCTGAAGAACTGCGGCATGTCCCAGATGATGAAGTAGGACAGCAGCTCGATCATGTCCTCCAACGTCTCCATCGTGTCGATCTTCTCTAGCGTCGGTTTCAGCGGCTTCGATCCCAGCCTGTTGATCTCGTCGACGTCGACGCAGGCATGGTACCAGTCCGCCAGCCGCCTGCGAGGAAACCGGCGGTGAGTAAGAAGAAGCAGCGTAGCAGAAGCAGGAAGAGGAGGAGGCGATGCATCTAGAACAGCAGGAAGAGGAAGGACGGAGAGGAAAGGTGGTCACCTGAACTGTGAGTCCTCCGTGTAGTTGTCCGTGTACATGGATATCATGTCCTGCATCACGTTCTTCTCTGCTCCATCCCAAGATCTGCACCAGCACATGGTCAAGACTTGAGATATAACCTCGAGCAAGCAAGTCTTACTTGGTGAAGGCTGGCGAGCTTGCTGGAATCTCGGTGTTCTTCACCCACTGCCCACAGACAAACTCGTAGAAGTTGTCGCACGGCTCCTTGGAGAAGTTCATGTACCTGCCCACAGGTCAGGTGATCCTTCACATCCTTCCGTCGTTCCTCTCATCATCATCTCCATCATCATCATCATCATCATCATCATCATCATCACCTCCATCATCATCATCTCCATCATCATCATCATCATCTCCATCATCATCATCATCATCATCATCTCCATCATCATCATCATCATCATCATCATCATCTCCATCATCATCATCATCATCATCATCATCATCATCATCATCATCATCATCATCATCATCATCATCATCATCATCATCATCATCATCATCATCATCATCATCATCATCATCATCATCATCATCATCATCATCGTCGTCGTCTTCGTGGTCGTGGTCGTCGTAACAACGACCACCATCTTCATCAACATCATCCTCAAAACTCACGAGACAATCTCCGCTGGGAAGCGCCTCTCCATCAAGTCCTTCTGCTTCTCCAGGCCATCGTCGTCCATCTCCTGCAGCATCGCTGCCTTGACCTTCTGCAACATCTCCTCTGGAAAGCTTCCCCTCGATAGCGCATCCCCGTCACTTCGCATGTCCGCCTGGCCGAGGACAAGGACAAGCGCCAACAGCCCCAGTGACCCGAAGACAATCAAGGAGAGAGATCTTAGCACTCCCTGCTTCCTCCACGATCTCACGGAGGGCGACTCTGATTCCTCCATCCTCCCCTCTTCGGCAGGAAGAAAATCGTATCCTGGAACCCAGTGTCATGGGACAAGGATGTGAAGACGAAATGTTGGGGTGGAGAATGAGAGCAGAGAAGATGAAGCGTGACAAGGGTCGAGAGGCCGAGGGATCGCATGCAACAACAGGCACCAGGAGGACATGGTAGTTTTGTAAAGATTGTTGCGGTTTCAACAAGCGGCGTGAGCCAATATAGAGCATGGAGAACGAACGAGAAGCATGTCAACGAAGAGAAAGTGTTGTGTGAAGGAAGGAGGGGAGGAGGAGGAGGGAGGAGGGAGGAGGGAGGAGGGAGGAGGGAGGGAGGAGGATGAGGATGAGGAGGAGGAGGGAGGAGCAGCAGGGACGAACTTCGAGTCCCAACTTACCAGCTGCCATGGAGGATCGGAAATAGATATCCACTCCAAGAAGGGGGGTAGGGGTATATTGGGAGGGGGTATACACAGCAGATGTCTGTAAGATAGGGGTAGGTGATAAAAATCTGGTACAAATTATTCGTAGAAAATTCTTGTGTATAGATGTATGGACGGGTACTTTGGAAGTTGACATGGTGATAGAGGTGGAGGGCAGAATTTGCACAGGGTGGGGGTGGTTGTGACGAAGCCGGTATGGAAGGACAAACGAAGGCGAAGGAGGGAGAGGCAGTGGCAGAGGGGAGGAGGGAGAGAGGGGGAAGGACAGGGAGGAAGGAAGGGATAGAAGAAGGAAGGAGGAAATGAGGCAGAGAGGAAGAGGGAAGGAGCCGATGGTATAAGAGGAATTTGGTGCGAGTGAGGATGACGGATCAGGACGGAGGATGGAGTATAGCTTGTCATTGACTACATGCCCTTCTGGCTCCTCCTCCTACTTGTCAACACGCTTCAGATGGACTTATCGTTCTCCTCGTCCTGATGTGTTGTATCATAGCGAGCGCTTCACCTGCGTTGTAGATGGAACTGTGAAGAACTTTTGTTCCGTTCCCGTGTGACATCGCCATGTAAAGTTTGACCCCTGTCGTATGAATGTCTATGTGAGGCCAGGAGGACGAGCATAGGGTGAAGTATGAATCACCAGCCGCTGCATGAATATGAAAGACCATCCATACAAGGAACGATGTGCTCTAATGCTCTTTCTGACATTCAACCATGTCAGGCGTGTTTGTGGGCTCAGGTATCGCGGGTGTTTCCTTCCTTGAATGGCAGAGAGCTGCGCGAGATGAGCAAGTCTGCGATGGAGGACGGATCAGCTTACAACGCGCTGGTGGATCAAGCTTACCTTGCCGGCATGAAGAAGTGCGACGGAATGCGGCCATGGAACATGGCGAGATTGGCCGCCGTGACGTTGTTGGGAGCGATGCTCGTCTCAGCGGTGCTGCTGTTGGCCCTGCGGGACAGTGGGGCTGAGGAGAAAACCTCTGCTCTGCTGGGTAAGAACAAGAACCCTGGCTACGACAAGGAGTTGAAGGCTCTGCTGCATGAGAAGATGGAGAGAGAGCTGAGGTACCTCAAAGAAGCTGCGCTAGAAACCGCCGAGGAGATCGAGCTAGACAAGAAGGTGGAGGACCGGAAGGCGAAGGTGGAGGAGGAGGCCCACAAGGCAGCTCTGGCAGCCTCCAAGGTGAGCGAAAAGTGGTTGCACTCCCATCCTGCTCGCAAGCCCCGCAGCAAGCTGACGCCGGAGGAGGAAGTGGAACGGGTGCTGAAGAGCTCCAAGGAGCAACATCATCGTGAGAAGACAGCCTCCTCCCTGGCTCGCAATGCCTCCATCGCTGTGTTGAACACAACCAAGACACACGCCAACCCTGTCTTGAAGGAGGGGCGTGCAAAGAAGAAATGAAGGGTATGAAGAGGAACGTTGCAAGACAGAAGATGCAATTTAAACGTTTGAGAATTCCAAGAGAAGTCAAGTTTGTAAGTCAGGAGCCCTGCTAACGAAAGTTTTTGACTGCAGAGGCTCTTGGGTGTGTCTGTTGTACATATTGAAAGAGTCCAGTAAAAGTTTCAAGTTAAAGCCCGATGCCCCTCCCCCTTGTCTCCTGCTCTGAAGCTTGTCGCGGGCAGAGCTTGGGGTAGAGCTCTCCTGCTATTCGAATCTCCTCGGGCGTGAAGTTGAAGAGAATTCTGCGAGCAAGCATGAGAAGCACAAGCAGCCCGCGAGGTCTCACCTGGCAGGGATCGGACGCCCGTCGGGGAGCAGGGACGAGCCTTCTCGAAGATCGTCGAAACAATCATGAGCGCATGCCTGACAAGGAGAGGAAGTCAGAAACATGACAAGGAGAGGAACTCAGAAACATGCGAGCAGAGGCTCCTACGACCTGCATGGGCGAGTAACGCTTCCTCGGGTCATACAGCAGGAGTTTGCTCATGAGGTCAACGCAATCAGAAGGTGCCTTGTCACGAAACACTGACGGCAAAAAGAAAGTGAGAATGGTTTCAACGGATAAAAGAACAAGTGTCAACATCTTACCTTTGACCCATGAATGCTGCAAGACAAGAGGAAATTTGAACTCCGCTGCTCTCCTCGTCAGTAACCGAACCCGCACCAATAGCGACGATGGCCTACCAAGGTTCCGATTCATGTTACAGATTTCTTCTCTTGTCGGCGTTCCCAAGATCTTAATGATCTCAACCATCTACAAAGAAGAAAACACATCAAGACAGATTTCAGGAGCAGCTAGAGCTTTGCTCCACCTGGTCGATATTGTTCTCTCCAGGAAAGAGAGGCTGCCCCAGGAACAGCTCTGCAAACACACACCCGTATGACCTGCACGACCTCTCAAACAGCATTCTCCTCGGAAACAACATCGTGTACCAGACATCTATCACCGTAGAGTAGTTGGAACAACCAAATATCAGCTCAGGCGCGCGATAGTACCGTGAGCAAATGTATGCAATGTTATTCTCCCCTGCGGCAGTGGGTTGGTACCAACTCTTGAAAACATTCCCAACCTTGAACAAGAATCTTTGCGCTTCCAAAATCACAGAGTTTGACTGCATGTGTGGTTGGATCCAAGAGGAGGTTTTGAGGTTTGATGTCTCTGTGGCATACGCCAAGGGAATGAATGTAAGCCAGAGATCTCGCTACCTGAAAGAATCAAAGGGTCAAACTCCAACAGTGACAGAGTGCAAGCTACCTGATACATGTACAACTTGGCGAGGATAGGAGGGACTTTGGTCGCAGACGCGCCGTACTGTCGTATGACTTTATAGATGGTTTCAGGGATGAATTCCAGCATGAGATTCAAATATATCTTCAACGCCACGTTGTCAGAAGCTCTCAGATACTTTCGCAAAGAGAGGAATCACCTCGTCCGGTCTCTCTCCGTTGGTGTAGAAGCAATCTTTCAGCTCCACCACATTCACATGTCGCAGCAGTCGCATGATCTCCAGCTCTCTGTTCTTAAATCGTCTGTCCTGCAGGACTTTCTTGACAGCCACCGTGTCCCCACTCTCCTTGTCGGTGGCCTAACAAGGAATTCTTGGTGAGCTTTCTGCGATGAGAAAAGAAGTTGTGTGTTTCAACAGTGAGAGGGACAGACGAATCGACTTGTTCACACGCGTTAGAATTTCGAGAATGAATCGGAAATCAAAGCACTGTAGCAAGCGCAAGACTTTTTCAACATTGAAGTTGCAGGACGCTACTTCGCGCTCTTCTTCCTCTTCCTCCCTCCTCTCCCTCTCTCTGCCCACCTGGAAGACGACGCCAAAGGATCCGTTCCCTATGAGACGCTCCTTCACCAGTCTCCCCGCCATGGCGAAAAGGTGGCGCGAAAGCTACTAGCGCAGGGCCGTATGGCCCAGGGGGTAGGGTACTTCAAAAGACCTCTGGATATCGTGTAGAGGAAGCACTGTGTTAAAATAGGGGTACTTCTCAGTTAAATAAGGGGTAGTGATAAAGGACTTTCAAAAAGTAGGGGTGGGGTACGAAAATTATTTACCATGGGGGAGAAGGGGTAGGGGTTCATCAGCCTGACCGCCCCCTTCCTGAACCTCTTTCCTCTCCCTCCCCTGCTACCGTGACGCAGACAGAGAGGAGAGGAACTCTGCTCTCCTCTGACCCCGGCACTTGCTCGTTCTGGTCAGCTGCATCTTGTGCCTCGGCTGCTCTCCTCAGAGTCTGGCCTTACTGCCTCCCTCCTCCATTCCTGATGAGAACACTTCCTTCTTCAATCCTTCTCTCTTGAAGAGACTCGTATGGGAGTGTAAACTGACAAGAATCTATCCATACGGATGGGATGGAGGTATATATTGCCTCTCCCTCCATTTCCTGACCGGCCACTTCACCGCAGCGAGCTTTAATTTATGAATCTCTTAACATTGAACTTTTCACTTGATCACAATAATACATTACAGATGTTTTTCACACAGCAGACGAGTGCTGGGCTGGCTCTTCAACGTTGAGCTCAGCATCTGGCTTCAGTTCCGTGGGCTTCTTCTCCGCGATCTCCTCTGGTGACAGGTTCGACGGGGTCGACGAATCTTCTCCGATCCACCCTCCATTGGCGTGCCTCCCTGCTCCTTCAGTCAGCAGGAACTATCCGGGATCGGCGCCGCGCACCTCTTCTCAGCTGCCACTCTATCCCGGCCTTCTCCATCCTCTTGACTTTGTCCCACGTCAGCGTCATGTGCTTGAACCTGTAGCGGTCGTCAGAGAGCACGAGGCCACGAGGTGAGAAAATGAACCGCCGGCGCTGCTGGGCAACCCACGCCCCTAGCGAAGGGTTGTCCTTGTACTTCTGCGGGACGTTGCAGTGACCATGCTGATGGCGGAAGCTGAGAAGCTCCTGGAGACACTGTGAGACTAGCATGACGCGGGGACAAAGGGGAGGGAGGGAGGGGAGGGGAGGGGAGGGGAGGGAGGGAGGGAGGGAGGGAGGGAGACAGGAAAGGAGGGAGGGATGCTGGTAGAGACAGATAAGCCGCAGGAGGAGAAGTCACCTGAAATCTGAGCTCCCAGTCCGTGTGAATCCCCCATCTGAGCAGATGCAGAGTCATCGCAAGCACCAACAACCATCCAGCACAGCTTCCAGGACAGGGAGGGAAAGGGGGGGGGGGGGAAGCAGCGAGCCAGCTAGGGCGAGCCAACGAGACTGACCTAAAGCCAAGAGCATCTAGTTCGTCGATCTGGTCCTGCGTGAGTTTCCCAGCTCGCCGCTTCATGCGCTGCATCGTGACCCATGTTCCCAACGAGCGATCACTGCCCAGACAAAGTAAGCACATCGACTGCACGTGAGGGCTTAACGATCTACATGTCGCAATCGTTATCGTCACGGAGCTGCTGTGGGACGTTACAGTGGCCCTGGACGGCTCCGTCAGTATCGAGACGCGAGGAGGAGGAGGAGGAGCACGTGTTTCTCCCGGAAGGTCCTCAGCTGAAAGACCCTCGTCTCCCAGTCTGTGTGGAGCTCCCAGCGAAACCCTTGCGCAACGTCAGGACCCTCGTCATCGAGAGGCATGCGGCTACCAATGGCATCCAGCTTCTGCTTCCGAGACTCTCGCAGCTGCCCCTTGCGACTCTTGACCCTCTGAGTTGCAAAACCATGAGACGAGTTTCAATGTGGACTCCTCTGCCTCCCATCCCTTGTGCCAACCTCTCCTCCTCCCCCACCCTTCCACCACTTGCATCCACAACACACGCAGCCTCACCTGGACAGCAACCCAGACTCCCAGCTTCCGAAAATGACCCAGTTGAGATGGAGAGCAGTGACCATATCTTAGCCAACCATCAACGCGATTGCCTCCATGTCAAGTTTCATGTTACCTGTCTCTGAAGGCAATCAACTCCAAATATCTCTTCTCCCACTGTGAACGTCCTTCGAACGAAAACCCCATTCTCTCCAGCTGTTGTACAAACTTTCAGTCAGGACTCAATCCTCATTCGAATCCTTTGCTCGCGCCTGCTTTGCCCTTGATGCGCTCATTTTGCCTTTCCTTCTTCGCATTCGTTGTGTATGTACCCACCTGCCCTTCAACATCAACAAAAACAAGCGAAAGAGCGGCAACAGGAAGGACCGAGCTAGAGCCGGATTTCTATCGTAGTTGACTGGAACGCTGCACAGACACAAGCTCACTCCTCACGCCGTTTTGACACGTGGCACAAGTCACCTGCAATGACCATGTTGTTTCCTGAAATTGCGCAGCTCTTCGATCCTCTGAGTCCATTCCGTATGGCTGGCGATAGACACGTCGGTCTCCAGATAGACCCCAAGTTCTTCCAACCGCGTTCTGCGCAGCGGGGTGATTTTATTCCGACGAGCCTTGTCGATCTGGAGAACCGTCATTAACTCCTTACGGTGCACGTCACAAGAGAGTTTTATCCTTCACCTGCTGCACAAACCACTGCACTAGAGCCTCTTTGCCTCGCATCGTGAACGCAGAAGAAGTAGGAGAAGAAGTAGAAAAAGGAGGAGGAAAAGAAGACGACGACGAAGAAGAAGAAGCGTTCATGGCTGTGTAGTTCGTGTTTAGTTCCATTTCTGGATATTCCCCAAACACTCCAGTGACATTGCAATGTCCGTGTATCTGTTTGAATAGAACAAGGTGTTCAAACCTGGCAAGAGTTCACCACTTTGCGATTCAGCTGCAACTCACAACACACCTTGGATTCCAAATCAACACAGAGTCATCACGGGTGATGTCATTGTCAAGAACGGTGCTAGCAAAATCTTGAAAATGCAACGAATCGAAAAGCCTCTTTTTCTGGCCCCCTAGAAATCCCTCCTGACGATTGTTTGGTGTCAGATGTCAGCCATCAGCTGGTAGGATCCTCACAAGTTTCAGATTTCCTTGTGTGCGGAGCCAGTAAGCCACCCGGCTATCATCCGGTCTGCACGATTTTCAGGATTGGCAAAATCGAAACATGCAGAATGGCATTATGAACCTGACAGTCCGCTCGGATAAGTCTATCACCCCTTTGTGCTGGTACAAGAAACACGCCTGCATGCAAAAGTTAGGGACGTGGCATAAAGTGCTTTCAAGTGCCCACCTGATTAAACATCTCATACCACTCCGAGTACCAAGGAAAACCTATGTTCTCTAGAAGATGTTGCTTTTCTGCTGAAAGTACGCCTTTGATGAACTAAAGAGATTGAGTCAGAGAGCGTGCGAATGACCAGATAAGGTGTGCTGTTTCAACCTTGGTTCTCTGTGAATCTGACCATTGCGCTAACAGCAAATCATGAGAATCTCTCGGCAAACGACAATGGCCTAGTCGCAGATACATGCCACGAAGGCGCTGATACATCGATTCCCAATCCACTTCTCTAAGCTTCCCCTGTTATGCGGCATGTCAAAAAAAAAAAGAAAGAAAGAAAGAATATTCTATTCTGGAACCTTTGAAGCTAAGTCCAACCCAGCATCATTTAGTCGCCTAGTGTTGTTCAGGTTAAGTCACTTCCCTCCCGCAGACAAGGTATCAACTTCACCTCTGCCTACTTTCCTCCAGCTCTCCATGCTTGTACAGTCTCCTCTGTTGATCAATCCACTGCCTCAGAGGAGTTCCCTTGGAAGGAAACTGCCTCATCCGCCTCTTCCTCCGACCGCTGGGTAGCGCTTTCTTGTACTCCAAGAATCTCTTGAAGCCATCCTCCCATTTCAAATCGTCGTCCTGATTGCCGCCGAATGCGCCATGTCCTTCTCCCCCCCAGGCATGAATCAAAGGATCCTCAACAGCCTCTACCGCTGGCAAGGTGACATTCCCAGGATCCGTGCTAGGTTCTTGCCCTCCCCTGAGTCTAAAGAAGGCGCGCACGTGAACATCCACCACCAGAGGCATGCATTGTTGAAGAGAGCACTGCGATGTGACTGCAATGCCCGCATACACAGACGATGTGGTCAATAGTACCACCAGGAGCTCCCATGCGCAAATTCTTCTGAAACTGACCATCAAGAAAGACAGAACAAGTCCTCCATGAAGCAGTATTGAAAGAAAGGTTTCTTTCAGTCATAATCCATCTGCCTGTCTCCTTGGTCTGAGCTGTGACCCGACCAATTGGTGATCAGCATTTCAGGGATTGCACGTGATACCCAAACCATCATAATCTCTCGTTCTTGACCCCTTACAGTATGATCAGAAGCCCCGTGCGGGTGCAAACCTCTCGAGAGACGTCCTCATCATAATATCTTAGGCTGTTGATGCTATCTGGATGTCAGTGCTACTAAATGACGCCCACGACTTCCAGTCTCACGCCACTAGCCAGCTATGCCCGAAGAAAGCTCTAAGCCAGCAAAGGCCCTCACTGCGCAAAGAACTATGGGCGAATGAAGGAAGATTCCTGGAAATGGACCTCCTGGGACGAAGCTGTGGATGCACAGGTGTATGATCCTGTCGACCAACGTACAGGATCGATGAGTCAGCGGCAGGGATTGCGGTAGACGAAGTTTCTCAATCAAAGGGTTGAAAAGGGAAGGCAATGAGAGGACAGAACCAGTGATCGCAGAGCTCAGGGTCACAGATGAGCGGTGGGTCCAGAGAGGATGAGGGCAGGGGGCAGGGGGCAGAAAGACGGAGGGAACGCTGGTGTGCTACTGACACGGCGGCGCCGCCATGGCCGTTACGCTCCTCCGTTCCTAGTGACCCAAAGGGAAGTCCGGGGTGGGGTAGGAGTGAATAAGGGGTAGGGGTTGAGAAGTATACTCTTCTGAGGGTAGGGTAGTCTCCATGATAGGTACCGGTACAAACGAACGAGCATTTCCATAATGTTGAAGGGGTAGGTAGGGTTAAGGCGTACCAAAACAATATTGAGACTATGGGTACTCATGAGAAAATCACCCCACCCCCAAGTCAAGACCATCATTAAGAATGTGAATATTTTCACGAGTAGGGTACATGACCCTACCAACACCACACACCACCCTACCCCCTTATCCACCCACCCACGGAAAAGCAAATAGGAATTTCTGCCCTTCATCGAGATGCCGCCTCAACTTCGACCCCATCCCCACGATGACCAACATGATCGCGAGCCTGGGGATGAGGATGATCTGGAGGATGATCATATGGCCCCGGGGATGATCATGGCATCGGATCGGACTCGGATCAGGCCCGGCCCGGGGGAATGATCTGCGGCCCGGGATGATCGCCGACGCGCGGCGGCCGCCGGGCTCGCCGCGGGCCTGCCCGGCCGCCTGAGTGACTGCCGCGCGCTCAATCAGTACGCCGTGATCGGACGGCCCTGGCAGTACTGAGTGAACTTGCCAATTGAGTTGGAAGAGAGCCCGGGCAGTTGTCCGGTACGGTCACGGCCCCGGACAGTCCGAGGGGCGGGGGCGCCGGCCCGGGCCGGCGGGGCGTAACACTGCTCACTCAGGCAAAACGGTGTCGGCACAGCCCGGCTCGGTGCCGGGCACAGCCTCCGAGGCTCGGTGAGGTGTGGAAGTTCACCAGCGGCCGGGCGGGCCCCGGCACGGTGCCAGCCTGAGTTGCTGGCAAGTTTCCGCCGCGCTTTTTAGGCTGAGTCAAGTATTAGGGCCCCTTCTTTACTCAAAGTTAAGTTAAAGTCGATCAGTACGCAGTCACGCGAGGAAAGGCTGCCAAAAAAAGATCCGTGCCGCGGCAGCGGATCATAGACCGTTGCGGTGTACTCATGTTCAGTGACTAAACTTTACTCAGATCCAGTACTGAAAAATGAAAAATTCCTTCTTGTTCATGATTTTTCCGAACTTCGTAGTGTGCGACTGAGTCCCAGCCCTTGAGTAAAGGTAGCCCCCACGGTAGCCTTTCGGTCTACTAGGCTAGTAGGGGACAGAGTCCTACCCGGGCCGGCATGCCTTCTACTAGGGTCATTCTCAGAAGCACGGACCTTCCCGAAGGGATGTACTCGTAGACCCATGTCAGCTTGGGTCGAGTACGGTTTTTTGGTCAGAAAGAGGGGTACTCGGGTCGAGTACGGCACTCCGTATAACTGCGGGGGGCTGCTGGGATTATTAAAAGTTGAAAAGATCTCTTTTCAGAGTAAATGAGCCACCCCCACTCACCCCCCTCCTGATGGCCTCGAAATGGGGTTGAAGGGGGTCCTCGGTCAGTCAATCGACTCTTGACTCGGCCACGCGGAACAAGATGGCGAGGATGGCGATGACAGCGAGGATTCTGATTATCATGGCAGGCTTCTCCTCCTCCTCCTCCTCCTCCTCCTCTCTCCCCGATTCCGAGCACTTCTCCTCGCAGTCTCCCTCTTCTCCACAGTGCAAAGTCTCCCCTGCCCTTGATGGAACCCGCCTTCGCTCTTCGCCGATCCCTGGAACTCTGTGCCCCTGCAGCAAGTCTGCATCGCTGTCAGTGGCCCTGGCGCCCGACGAGGGAGGCTGGTCTATGCGCTGGCAAGTCATGGATGTGAACTCTCCAGCAGTGCAGCAGCTCTCCTTAGACATCGACCTCTCATCTCTTCCTGCTCCGGCGCCGTTGGTGGTGCAAGTGCAGTTGCGTCAAGGGATGGAGGTGCTCGCAGTGAGGGAGTACCTGATGGATGAGCATTTCTTATCTAACAGCTCGAGATGCCTTTCATTCGTATACGAGGACGCGAGCCCTGGTATGTATGCATTCATGGCGCTCCTGCACCGGATGGAGGGCGACGAGCTGGAGGTTGTCGCCATCGGGGATCACAGTGTGCGGGTGGTGAACGCGTCAGAGCCGGCAATGGTCATGGAGCATGCGACCTTGCAGGAGAGGGAGATGTCGATTTCCATCCGCCTGCGGGGGATGACTGGGGGTAACCTGCTGCTCGTCCTCGTTGTCACAGAGGTGAACTCGTTGGAGCAGTCCAGAGAGATGCTGGTTCTGCATATGAACAGCTCCGAGCATGTGCAGGACGTGCGAGTCTCTGCTCCGGGAGGAAGCGAGTATCTGATATTAGCGACTGTCTCGGAGCTCGAGAACCGAGCCAACAGCTCTATCGCTGCCAAACTCACCGTCCGCAAGTTCCTCAAGGTGTCCAGGTGCAACGAGATCTGCGTGCTTGAGGACGATTTCTCGCGCTCTCAGCGACTACCAGCAGAAAGGAGGAGCGCAAAAGAAGCTTCCTTCGTCCGTTCCGACAGTGTGAAGCTTCGCTACCGTCCACATCCGGAGGAAGTACTTTGCAACCTGGTGATGAGTCCCGGCACTGACCATCTCGTGGCTGGAGTTCCGTTCAAGGCTTCTATCAAAGCAATAGGCCTGGTGCCTGGTTGCAGATACAGGGTCCACTTGACCTTTAGGCACAAAGAGAAGCAAGTCATCCTTTTTCATCAGGCGGGTGTCGTGGTTGTCGACGGCTCGACGGGCTCTGTAGGAGTTGTACACTTCGATGTCCCGTCCGCATGGTCAGAGCAAGTGGTGATGGTGTCGGTCTTGTACGACTACTTCGCAGAGCATGAGAGCGACGATACTTTGCTCGCGTACTTGTCCCGCAAAGTCCAAGCCCTGCAGCCCTGCATGGTCTCATACCTCTGGACCTCCGGAAACCCTCTCTTCCAGGGTCAGATGCCGTACCAGCGATCTCCTTTCTCCATGTCAGTCAGAGCAACCAGGAGGCTGCGAGAAGATGAGCTGGGCTTGACCTTGTCCACCGTCGCGACCCTTGACAGAGCTGTCGTGCTCATCAATGCTGCGGCGCAGTGGAATGAGCACGTGGCGGTCGCTTTCTACGCCCGCAGCATGTCAGAGCAAGAGCAGATCAAGACGCTGGTGCAGCAGACACTAGGGCCATGGTTCATCGAGAGAAACAAGACGCTGGAAGCTACCCTCCTGACGTCTTGCCCTGACAAGGACAAACCTGGTAGTCTCCTGGTGTTTCCGATCAACATGCTCAGAAAAATTTCATGCGCCATAGCTCGCACGGACTTGGTCTTGTACGCGGACGTAGACATGCTCGCGTCGGATGGACTGGCGTCCAACATACGGCAGGCGTACCAGGACGGGAAGGTCGGGCCGACGGAGCTGCTGGTGATCCCCTCCTTCAAGACCTCCGGTTCCTGGCCCAGGGAAGCCGGCATCTCCCTTGAGGAGCAGCGTATTCGCGTCGAGCCCGCCTCGATCTCCATGGAGGCCTTGCGGCTAAACTTCGAGGGGCGTCAGGTGTGGATCCCCGGACTTGACATGGGCATGTGGTCAACGACTGGCAGATGGCACGAAGCTGGTGTGTTCCATGCGGGAACTGAGTACGACAGGTGGATGGAGGCAGAGGAGACGTACCAGGTCAAGTACATCCTAGGCTACGAGCCCTACGTGGTGGTCAACCGGAGCGCCTGGCGGGGGAGCCACGGCGTCGGGCTGTACGACGATCGCTTTGTGCATTGGGGATGGGACAAGGTTTCCCTCGGGGTGGAGGCTTGCAACTTGGGCTACACCTTCACGGTTCTCCCCAAGAGCTTCCTCATGCATGGGTCGTCGGCGATCGAGAGCGTCGAGCACTTCGTGTTTGACAGGCTCGCCATCGTCGCGCCCCCCAAGCAGGGGGCTAACACTGGCTGGGGCCCCCCGGACACGCACGGCCGGGAGCTGCTGCAGAGGCTCTTGTCAGACTACTATACGGACGTGCAGCCCCATGTTCCGATCCGCTCCTGCCTCATCAGAGCGTTTAGGGACGACAAGTGCGACATCAGTCGCATCCACCTTGTCCAGAGCACAACGCTGGAGCTCGTGGGCAGCGAGCATCTCGTCCACCTTGACATCTTCGGGCTCTCCAGAGCGACGGGATACCAGTTGTCGGTGCAGGCGTACAGGCACGCTGGCGAGGGCGAAGTTGAAGAGGACGGGAGCTTCTTCTTCCTCTTACTGCCCGGTACTCTGGTTGAGGACCCTCACGGTATGTCGGTCTCAGTCGGGAGGCTCTCACCGGGACTTCACACGGTACGAGTGGAGCTGAAGGATCTGCATGCGGCGAAGCTCCTGCTAGACAAGGCGATCCTTGCTTGGGGCGAGCACAAGTACGAAGTGCCATAATCTAGCTTGCATTATTGAATCAACAAGCTAACCTGGCGTTGCCACCGACTGTTTGGTTGTTGCCGGGGCGCGGCCTGCGAGCAGGGTGTGGGCCCAGCCGGGTCAGTGCCTGGGGTGGGCCCCGGGCCGGCCGGGCGGGCCTGGGTGGGCCTCCCGCCGGGCCGCCGGGCGGTCCGATCCGATCCGATCGCGGCGCCGGAGCTGCCAGGCTCGGAGCCTGGCGCACTGCGGCCGGGCAGGCCTCGGAGTCTGCCTCGGAGCACTCGGAGCAGGCACTCGGAGTAGTTTGTCATGAGCGGGGATGTGGGCTCAATTCATTTAATGCGGCAACAGCCCGGCGGGGCGATGGTCGGTCTTGCCTGCTGACTCCAAATATGTGAAGATCGGATGACAAGAACGTGTTGATGTTAGACCAGAGTAGGCGCACGATCAGCAGATGCTGCTGTATGACCCTCTCTATCAGCCCCTATGCCTCTTCAAGCTGTACTCCCAACACTTTGTGCGGGAAGAGATTTACCAGCGTAGAGGATGGGAGGGAGTGGGAGGTCATTGAAGGATAGTGATTGATAGCTCATGCATAGTTTTAACAACTGACATGATGACATCTCAGGATTTGTATTCGTCATAATCGAGGAAGTGGGGTCAATCTGTTATCAATTCCCCTTCATTCCGAATTGAACTGGAATGCGACAATTCTTCACTAGAATTCTACGTACTCAACCTTTACAGGTCGTCTATTGAAACTTGGCCTAGTGCTGCTCACATTCTATCCACCAGAGACTCGGGTGGAAAAAGGGGATTGAAGGCACAGTGGCAAACTCATTGGTCAAGTTTGGTAGTTTCCAACAGACGAGATCCTTTAGGAGCACAAGGTTGTTGAAGTGCAAGGATGAGGACAAGGAGGTCGGCGACATTCTAGATTCATCGGATTCACCGCGTTGACTCGGTACTTTGTTGCAGATCGATGCGAAAATGAAGCATGTCATGTACCGGGTAAATCTGTTGCATCGCATGAAGTTTCTTGTTTGTTGACGCTTGATACCGTAGGTAAAACAAGAGAAGCTCGGAAGGTTGGCTGACTCTATTTGTGCGTAGCCGTACAAGAAGATCCGCATAGGGTTCATTCGAAAATTCTTTTTGGATATGAACATTAGGGCCCTCAAGCTCCTGTCCGAGGTACGCCCCTCCTCCTCCTGACCAAGTTGTCTGACGTTATGACAGAACAATTTCGACGAGACTGAGTTCTTGGATGGAGCAATCTTTGCAATTGAGGTCCGATGACGAGCTTCTCACGATCTTGCTCCACATGCAGCCAGTAATGTTTCTTCTAGTCGGCGATGAAAAGCATTTCTTCCCATGATGTCGATTCGTTGAGGGGCCTTGTTGGAGAGGTATGAGACCGTAGAACATGCCTCATTCTTAGATGATTTGTTGTGCAGAAATTTCTCACCGCAGTTGAAGAAGCAGAAAAACTGATGAAGGAGACAGAATTGGTAAGAATTGAGCCGCTGTCTCTTTTTCCTCTCTCTTCTTTTTTTTTTTGTGTGTGAAAATGAAGAACTGATACGGCCTGGTAGAGAGCGGAACAACAAGTGTCGAAGATATACGAGTCAGAGATCGTTTCAGTCGGGTGAGGGATGATTGGTCATGGCAGTTGATCTGACACTTGTTCGAAGTTTCTTGACCGATGAGGAAGGAGAAGACTTCGCCCAAGTCTCTGTGCAGGTCAGTGTCGACTCGTTGGTGGCATTGTGGGCGGTTGGCGGACGTGCTTTCGTTGTTGTTCCCGGGCCCTTCCTCGATCTGACATCTATGTCCTCTATCCAACCTTGCATGACATGTTGGCTCAGGTTTCATACGATCAAAAGACAAGCATCAAAGATCTACATGATAGGCATGCAGTGCATCCTGCTTCGACCGCGCGTTCGCGCAGCATACGACGTGACGTTGTTGTTGCAGGATCATCGGTGAGCCCGGAGAGTTTGTGTTAACGGTGAGTCAACTGCATCTGCTCATGCTCTCTCCTCATCACTCGCCGACAGTATTCATGCTGGACATTCGAGACTCATCTACCAGAGCTTGAGGTTTCCTGCCGCTGTCTCTCTTTCCTCTCTCATCCTGTGCTTGCAGTGGAAAATTGTGCACTTGAAATGATGTAGACCTGGAGGCATACAAGCACTGTTTGAAATCTCAGAAAGGCTGACGTTGCCGGACAATCCTTCATTCCATTTCCTAGCCATATTTCTGTGCTTCATTGCGAATTCTTCTCAGCACGCCTATCCTAACGCTGCTCGCTGCTTTATTATTACCTTCTTGAAATCTGCAACTAGCTCAAAGTTGGTCCTCCAAGTCCGATGTCACTCACGCACCCCTGCCGACCATCACTCCAACATCATCCAAAACATCAAGGCCCTGCCCACAATCTGAAGAACGTTTCCCCATACCTGCTCTCCTGCTCTCCTGCTCTCCTGCTCTCCTGCTCTCCTGCTCTCCTGCTCTCCTGCTCTCCTGCTCTCCTGCTCTCCTGATCTCCTGCTCTCCTGCTCTCCTGCTCTCCTGCTCTCCTGATCTCCTGATCTCCTGCTCTCCTGCTCTCCTGCTCTCCTGCTCTCCTGCTCTCCTGCTCTCCTGCTCTCCTGCTCTCCTGCTCTCCTGCTCTCCTGCTCTCCTGCTCTCCTGCTCTCCTGCTCTCCTGCTCTCCTGCTCTCCTGCTCCTCGCCGTGATCCTCTCCCCCTGCTCCGCCCCCTTCGCACCTAATCAAGTTTGTGCTGCATTTTGATTTCGACCGGGCCAAACCCCTGGAGTCCGTTTACTAAAAAAGTGTGAATGAAGGTGGGTGGGAAGGATGACGGGTACTTTAAAGTATTAATATGGGGGTGGTGACAACCCTGGAATTGAGCATGGCAGGGAGATACCAGGAGGAGTCGGAAGGGAGAGGGCGAGAGGAGGAGGGATAGGAGGGCGACACTATTGGTGACTATCTCCAAGATTCATGTGTACCGTCATGGTAGAGAGGGGAGGAAGCGAGGGAGGAGGATACAGGAACGTGCTAGGCCAGGTAGTGTGGAGATGGGGGATAGGGAGAACGCGAGGAGTTGAGGAGTAGAGGAGGAGGAATAGAAGTGATGACAACCACCAGTTGTGATGGATCATCACGCACGAGCATGATTATCTGAGAGAGGAGGAAGATTGGCACCTGTGCGGTGATAAATGCCTAGAAGGAAGGGAAAGAAATCCAGACACTAAGCTTAATTACGCGCTTATTTCATGTCCAGGTGTCCGGAGGATATGCAACCAGGATCAGGAGGCAGGGGCTTGTGAAGGTGGTTGCTGAGCTGATGAGAGGAACGCAAGAGCTGTTGCAGAGACTGCTGCTCTTCGAAATGCGAGGGAAACATGTCTTCGGGCTCACAACAAAAATTCCCAACCGTGCTTCAAGGACAGGAATTCTCTCGCTGTGGTCAACCACGTCTGATAGATCCATATCACGTGCCGCGTCGACTCTTTACCCCCTTGCAGCACTGCACCGTAATGCTTCCAAGAAACAAGCATGGTCCCTTTCCCTCCATTGCAGGACTCTCGTCTCACAAACTCCCGATTGGAATCCCCTGGAGATGAAATGGCCAGCCATACCGCAAGAAGACGGCAAGCGATTGACGACGATCGCGCTTCGCCTGAGCAACATGATCAACGCCTTCCGCCATCGAGGACACTTCGCCGCCATGCTTGACCCGCTCCGTGGCAGCTCCCACAAGAAGTTGAACCCGCACGAGCCCATCTACTGGGTCAACACAGATGCAGTAGACGTCTGCAGGTGCTGCCACAACAATTGTTTACTCCTTATGCTGACTGTCTGCAGGCTGCTGAAGGACTACCCCGACCGTCTCGACCTCACCGTGTTCGGACTGGAAGATGTCGACCCGAACGAGCGGTTCGCCATTGGCCATGAGTTCCTCGCTCATCCCAAGAGAGATTGGAGCATCCATGATGTCGTCGAGTTCATGCGCGCAACCTACTGTGGGAGCACGGCGGTAGAGTATACGCACCTGTCCGACAGGTTCCAGAGGAGCTGGATCAAGACGATTTTTGAGCGGGGGAACCCAAGGAAGAAGCAGCGGAACGAGTATTTCTTCCAGGGGAACCAGCTCGGGACTCTGAGCAGAGAGGAGAAAGTGAAAGCTCTTGAGATTCTGCTGCGGACTGACCATCTTGAACGGTGAGTTTCATCAGCCGCCCGCTGCCGGGCTGTTTAGTGGAGACGTGGTTGCTCTTGTAGAGGCTGCGACGTACCTCACTTGATGAGATCTATGATATGAGTCGAGATGTAGACTGAAGGATGTCTTCGAAGGGCCTTTGATAAGTGTGCTCTTTGAAGAATGTGCTCTTTTGAAATATGTGTTCCTTGAATGATGTTTTCGAGGTGAGGGATCTTGTTTGATGTGGATGTACGTCATGTGCTGTGAACTTACTCGTTGGCCCAGCTTCCTCGGAGACAAGTTTCCTGCTGTAAAAAGATTCGGCATCGAAGGTGCAGAGGCTGTCCTCCTTGGCCTCCATGCCCTCGTTACAAGAGGAGCCGAGCTGGGTGTAGAGGGAGTTGAGCTCGGGATGGCGCATCGTGGCAGGTTGAATGTAAGGCTTGAGCGGTATCATGTTGGAGGTGCTCACAGTAATTTGTTTTCTCTCCTCTTCTCTCCTCTTTTCCTCTCTCTCTCTCATCTCACCTCATCTCACCTCTCCTCTCTTTCTCGTGTTTCCTCGTCTCTCCTTCCCTCTTCTCTCTTTCTCCCATGCTCTCCTCTCCTCTCCTCTCCTCTCCTGGTCCCTTCTCTGCTTCTCTCTCTTCTTTTCAGGTTCTTGCCAACTTGTTCGGAAAACCTCTCGGAGCTCTCTGCAACGAGTTTACTGAGACTGATGTGAGGCTGGATTACCTTCTCCTGTTTCCTCACTCAAACTTTCATCCTCTCCATCCTTCCGCCGCTTGCCCAACCCTGCTTCTGCTGCTCCTGCTGCTCCTGAGAGCCCTCGGATTCACGATTGTGACCTGCTCTGTAGGTCTCGATGGGAGATGTTAAGTACCATCTCGGGACTTACGCAGTCAGGAACTTCCGGGGGAAACTTGTTCATATGAATCTTGCGGCCAACCCTTCGCACTTGGAGGCTGTGAACTCTGTCGTCGTAGGGAAGACGAGGGCGAAGCAGTTCTTCATCAACGACAAGGAGATGAAGAGAGTCATGGCTGTGCTGCTGCATGGTGACGCTGCCTTCAGTGGTCAGGTAACACCCCTTGTCCCTCCCACCTTCCTCTCACTCGTGGATTGAGTGCTCCTGTTCCTGTTCTCCTCTCTCAATATCTTTCCCGGTCATCTCCGCCGTAAACTTTCTCATCATCGCGATCAAAATCTCCTGCTTTCTCCTCCTCCTCACTTCTCCCCTCCTTCCCTGCTTGCCTGCTCTCCTGCCTTGGCTGCTGCTGGCATCTGAAGTGCGAAACCATCAGGGGATTGTAGCAGAAGTGATGGAGCTGTCGGAGATCCCAGCATATACAACTGGGGGCACAATCCACGTCGTCATCAACAACATGATCGGGTTCACCACTGACCCGCGTGCCTCCCGATCGTCCTACCACTGCACCAACGTAGCCAAGGGTATCGAGTCTCCGATCTTCCACGTCAACGGCGATGACGTCGAGGCCGTGATCCACGTCTGCCGGATCGCTGCGGAATGGAGACAGACCTTTCACAAGGACTGTGTGGTGGACATTGTTTGCTACAGGCGACATGGGCACAACGAGCTGGACGAGCCTTCCCTCACTCAGCCTCTGACATACTCGGAGATCCGAAGACACCCGCCTGTCCTGCAGCTGTATACCACGGTGAGGATGAAGATGTTGGCAGATGTGCGTTGAGAGAGTGGAGGCGGGGATGGAGATGATGTTGGGAGACGACAGTCGTCCGAGAATGCCGCAAGATAATGGAGCCAAAGTTTTTACGTGGTTGGAAGTTAGATCAGATACCAAGACAGAGCGATGAGATGCACTATATTACGTTAGAATAGCTCTCTATGATGGGAAAGATGTCGTCGATGGGCTCAGTGTGTTGTTTGTAATGCCACTTGCCAGGAATTGATCGCAGACCGAGTGGTTGATACGAAGTTCGTGAGGGATCTTTCGCAGAAGGTCCTTCATGAGTTTGAGGTGAAAGAAATACTGTTTCCCTCTCTGCCTGACGATCCCTTGTGCCCTTGTCAACTCACGCCCGGACAGAACGAGTTTCAGCACAGGAAGCAGGTGAAGCAGCTTACTTCCTCGACCTCTCCGTGCCCATCTCATGCTCATCTCAGTACATTCCGAGGCCCTCCGAGTGGTTGGCGACGAACTGGCAGGGGGAAGCGATCAGTGCACTTTGTGATTCAGGTGAGAAGATTGAGAAGAGTGAGAAGATTGAGAAGATTGAGAAGATTGAGAAGAGTGAGAAGATTGAGAAGAGTGAGAAGATTGAGAAGATTGAGAAGAGTGAGAAGATTGAGAAGATTGAGAAGAGTGAGAAGATTGAGAAGATTGAGAAGATTGAGAAGAGTGAGAAGATTGAGAAGAGTGAGAAGATTGAGAAGAGTGAGAAGATTGAGAAGATTGAGAAGAGTGAGAAGATTGAGAAGATTGAGAAGATGGAGAAGAGTGAGAAGATTGAGAAGAGTGAGTGAGCGAGCGAGCGAGCGAGTGAGCGAGCGAGTGAGTGAGGGAAGAAAGGAGGCAACTGACAAGAATCGTCTGTAAGGCTCAAGGCCCTTCAACCTTACTGGGGTTCCTCTCAAGACTCTTAAAGACATCGGACTGTCAGCTTGTAAAATCCCAGAGGACTTCAGTGCCCACCCGCAGGTACGTTGACCTTCCCTCCCTCCCTCCCTCCCTCGTTTCCTTCTTTCTTTCCTCCCTCCCTCCCTCCCTCCCTTGTTCCCTCCCTCCCTCCCTCCCTCCCTCCCTCCCTCCCTCCCTTGTTTCCTCCCTTGTTCCCTCCCTCCTCCCTCCCTCCCTCCCTCCCTCCTTCTCTTCTTCCTTCCTTCCTTCCTTTCTTCTTGTCTGCCTGTCTGCCTTTGCTGCTCTTGTTCGACTGACTGTCAAACGCGTCATTCCCTGTGTTCTCACTGCACGCCTTGACAGGTGAAAGATCTTTTCATGCGGCGCCAGAAGATGCTGGAACATGGCGAGGCTGACATGGCGCTGGCAGGTGATGCTACATGAATTTGATTTGTTCACGTTCTCTCTTTTCCTCTCCTTCCCCTTTCCCTCTCCTTGTCTTTTTCCTCCCTTCACGTTTATTTCCTCCCTCTCCATTACGCAAGAAACTTGGTTCTCATTTCGTCTCGCCTGCCCTCCAAGCTGCTGATTTCTCTGAAACCGTTGGGCAGAACTCCTTGCCTTTGGAGCTTTGATGCTACCATTCAGGTATATTGTTTCTCTCACATCCGAAACTCTCTGGCTCTGTTGCCCACTTCTATTCCTCTTCATGTATCTGCACGAGTCTCTAGGATATTGGATAAGTATTCAAACACCGTAACGACATGTTCAACAGCCCGGATGACAGCTTCGGGAGGATAAAACGAGAAGGAGATTCCCTTTCACTTGCCGACACCTCTGATGCACTCAAGGTGAGCGATGAAAGAAACATGATTGCAACGATGACGACGACGACGATGGTGTTGTTGACGACGATGACGGGTTGATTGTTGATGACGAATCTGACGATTATGTGCAAACAGGGCACCGCTGAGCTCTTGACTGAGTATGTTGAGCACCCGACTGTCGATGTCAGATTGAGTGGACAGGACAGGTGCTGACTTGCGTTTCAAATTCTCTCTCCGCAGCTATCGGCCTTGTGTTGTTTGTGTTGAATTTCTACTTCTAGTTTATTTCCTGTTGTGCTGTGGATGGATTTTCCTCTCATCATCATCCTTTGCATTCTTCCCGCCCTCTCTTCATCAAATTATCTGTTGTCAGACAACTTTCTTTGTCCGTTCTCTCTTGCAACTTTCCTTCGACTTACCTCCCGTCACAGTGAGCGAGGAACTTTCAACCAGCGCCATGCCGTCATATACGACCAGCGGACTGCTCAACCTTACACTCCTCTTAACAACCTCAACCTCGGCCCGCAAGCGACGTTTCAGGTTGTCATGCTGAACTTCGACATGCAGCTCGTCTGTTCGAACTTTCACTTTCGTTGTTGTGTATGATCGACGTTGCACATGCTCGAGAAGTGATGCGATGATTGAGATAGTGCATGCTGAGACCCTTTCCTGCTCTCAGGTTTGCAACTCGAGCTTGTCAGAGGCAGCAGTGCTCGGGTTCGAGTACGGCTACTCGTTAGAGAGTGACTTAGGTGAGACTGCCATGATTCACCTGCGATGATTGCGATACAAGTCTTGCCGATCGTTGTCATCGCGTTGAACTTGTTTGTGTGTGTGAGAACTTGAGGGAGAGAACGACAAGGGAGGCAAGGGAGGCAGACTGAGACAAGAGATGGGACAAGGGGATGAGTGCGAAACTGAAGTCCCTCGCAGCTCTTGTGATCTGGGAGGCTCAGTTCGGGGACTTTGCGAACGTTGCTCAGGTGAGAACGTTGGCATGACATGCTCGACTGACCGTTCGATGTAGCACATCATTGACAACTTCATCGCAACCGGGGAGAGCAAGTGGGGACAGAAATCAGCGCTGGTGCTGCTCCTGCCACACGGGTACGACGGGCAGGTAGGGCTGTTGTTACTGTCTTTGTTACGACAGATCGTAGCGGCACATGCACTAAATCGATGCTCCTCTCTTCAAGTTGGATGCGCCAGACTCTGACTGTGTGATGCAACGTTAGGGCCCTGAGCATTCGTCTGCGAGGCTCGAGAGGTACTTGCAGCTGGTGGACCAGGTGAAGACAGAGACGGATGGCAGAAACTTGCCATGATGGAGATGAGAAGTGTACGATGACTGAGATGAGAATTGTATGACGATTGAGATGAGGAGTGTACGATGATGTCAACGCGAGTTGTCAAAGTTGTCTTTTAACGAATTCCATCCTGCAGGATCCGGATGTTGTCCCGGGTGCCATTGAGGGATCGTTTGAGGAGGTTGTTTGCTTCCCTTCTCCTTCCTCTTGTGCTGAAACGACCGCAGGAGCTCGAGCGAGCATGGAAAGTGCTGGACGGAAATGGAAACAACAAGGTGAGGAGACAAGAAGAATGGTTGTGATGAAGAGAACGATGGCATTGAAGGGAGAAATTCCCTTCCATGTATTTGGAGGAGTGATCTGATGACGATGAGATGACGATGAATGACAATGAATGCTGCTGCTGCTGCTGCTGCTGCTGCTGCTGCTGCTGCTGCTGCTGCTGCTGCTGCTGCTGCTGCTGCTGCTGCTGATGATGATGATGATGATGATGATGACGAAGACGACGACGACACTATTCAGTTGTTGCTGCTTTCTCCGTGAGTGAAGGTGACGACAGGTCAACATGTCCGACATTACCAACTACCTCAACGAACTTTCGCCGACTGACAAGCCGAGAATTCAATCACAAGGTTTGCTTGATGCTTGTTTTCATGAATGGGATGAATGTGATGGAGCACAAATTTGTTGAAATTTCTCGTTTCTCCTCCTCTCTGCCTTTTCTACTTGATCCCCTTCTTGTCGCCTTCCTCCTCCTTCCTGTCCTTCCTCTCCATCTTTTCAGAGCTGAGCGTCCATGGCGCCGAGTCTTCTGCGTTGAGCAAGGAGGAATACTTCATGTTTGCTTCTGCCTGGATCAGGCGCAACGATGAAAGAACTCACAACTTCTGTGTGGTGAGTCGAACTTCCATTTTCACTGCATGCGATCTTGCAAACGAGCTGCGCTGATAGCAAGCAGATCAATCCATCCTCTCCTGCACAATACTTCCACGTTCTACGTCGCCAGATTCATCGGCCGTACGCCAAGCCGCTGATCGTGATGTCACCTAAGTACTTGTTACACCATCGGGCTTGCAGGTTCAGAAATGAGAACATGGCATTGATTGCAGTGATGGTGATGAAATGAGGATGATTAGAATCATGAAGAGACTGATGATGATGATGATGACGATGATGATGACGAGAAGGACGTTGGAGGAGTCTGCCGTGGGAATGCTGATGTTTGTTCGTTTCAGATCGCCTCTGGACGACATGGGGCCAAATACTTTCTTCAGGAGAACCATCGTTGAGGTTTGTGTTCTGTTGGCTTGTTGTAGTTGTTTCATGGCTACTTGCTGCATGTCCTCGATTGCCGTTCTCTCTTCTCTCGTCTATAGACGTTCCCTCCATTCTCCCTCATCGCCATCACCTGGCATTCTTGTTCCTCTTATATCAAACCTCTCACCTTCCTGTCGATATTTCATCTGAGAGCAATCTCTGTCTTGGTTTTCTTTACCCCAGCACATGTTCTTCTTCCTCCAGTCACTGCGATCTTTCTTCTCCTCTCACCCGCTTCTGTCTGATACTTCTTTCCAGCATGGCCCTGGTGACAACCTCAGGTCTAGGCAGTATGAGCTCAACCCTTGCGACAAGATTCGTCGCCTTGTCTTCTGCAGGTTCCCAGAACCTTCAAATCCCAATCCCCCCCCCAGCAGCAATCCTCCTGCTCCTGCTCCTGCTCCTGCTCCTGCTCCTGCTCCTGCTCCTGCTCCTGCCCCTGCCCCTTATCTGATGCTGCATCCCAAAATGCTACAACACCATCTCTTTCTGTCCCACCCCCGTGGCACTCGTCCATTCCTATCATGTTCTGCTTCAAGTTTTTGACTCCCAACAAGCGGGAAGTTCTTCTACGACATGTACCATGCGAGGTCCGCAAGGAAGGTCAGAGACATCGCTTTCGTCAGGATCGAGCAGGTTTCTCCTCCTTCACTCCACCCACCACCACCACCTCCTCCTCCTCCTCCCTCTCTTCTCCCTCTCTTGGCGACTCTGCTCCCGACCCCCCAATCTCCTCCTCCTTTGCTCGTTCCTCCCAATTTTCTCCCTTTCTCTCCGTCCTCTGACCGTCACGGTGCCTTCCCGCCTACATCACCTCCACCACCTCCCTCTTCTCTTCCTCTGGAATCAACCTCCTGCGCAAGTCTCATCCTCTGACGGCTTAGCTTCAGCTCGCTCCCTTCCCCTTCGACCGGATTGCTCGGATTCTCCTCATCTACCCCAATGCTGAATGCGTGTGGGCACAAGAAGAACCGAAGAACATGGGAGCATATATGGTCCTCCGCCCTCCGCCCCTCCTCCTTGTCTTCTTTTCTCCTGTCCTCTTCACTCTCTACTTTTCTCCCCTCTGCCCTTCCCTTCCCTCTCTCCTTTTATTTCCTCTTTTCTCCTCCTCCTCCTCCTCCTCCTCCTCTCTTAAATCTCAATGATGATCCATCTCGCTCGTCGCTGTATTCTCCAGGCTCCCTTATCTCCTTCCTGCTGATTTGTTAGCACCAGTATGTCCTCCCTCGTTTCATGACAGCGCAGAAGAAGTTAAACCCAGATCACGCACTGCGGTACTCAACTTGCCTTTCGCTGCTCCTGCTCCTACTAGCTTTTCCTGCTCGCTGCTCCTTCTCCTGCCCATACCTCCTACTGCTCCTTCTCCTGCCGATACCCCTCCTACTGCTCCTTCCCCTGCCGATACCTCTCCTACTGCTTCTGATCCTGCTTTTCTCGTCTCCGCTCCTAGCTCTCTCCTCTACTCGGCCTCTGATTGCCTTTTCTTGCCTGCAGAGACTTGAAATATATCGGCCGTCCGCCGTCCGCCTCTCCTGCTACTGGCCTCTACAGGGTAACTCGAACGGGGGGATGAAGGAGAGCAGGAGGAGCAGGAGGAGGAGAGAGGAGGAGGAGAGGGGGGAGGGGGGGGAGGGAGGGGGGGGAGCAGGAGCAGGAGCAGGAGCAGGAGCAGGAGCAGGAGCAGGAGCAGGAGCAGGAGCAGGAGCAGGAGCAGGAGCAGGAGCAGGAGCAGGAGCAGGAGCAGGAGCAGGAGCAGGAGCAGGAGCAGGCGATGAGCAGGAGCAGGAGCTGTAGTGGAAGTACAAGGGGATGAGGGAGAGGAAGCATGGGATGAGGGAGGGACTGAGACTTATGTCAGTTGCATGTGGAGGAGACGAAGGAGCTGCTGGAAGCTATCCTGGGAAGCAAATGATGCCATGGTGACATCGTCGGAAGAAGAGGAAGAACGGGAGATCGAGGAAGGATGCGGGGACAGAAAGCGGGGAGGAAAAGGGAGGAGAAAGCGGAGAAGAGGAGGAGCAGGAGAGGAGGAAGAGAAGAGGAAGAGAAGAGGAAGGGAGGAGGATGAGGAAAGGAGGAGTAGAGGAGGGGGAAAGGTGCTGGTCGGTATGATGACACCAAAAGGCTTGCACTCCTCATCCTTGTTATCATTCCGATCAGTCTGTACAAGTAAAGAATAAAGCTCTTGCAACCTGTTCAGGTCACAGTTACAGTCTCTCCCTCAAGCTCTCAGTCGCATGTCACATCCGGAAGTAGCATTGCTTGTTCCCCGCTATCAACGTGCCGTCCTTCATCACTTTCCCCCTCCTCCCCACCGTGTGAAACATGTTCCCCTCCCCCAACATCAGCCGCATGTACAGCTCTTCTGCCGGCCTCTCGCAGTCATCCACCACCACCAGCCCTCCCTTCCTCACGAGCTTCGTCGCCATGTAGATCGACTGCATCCTCCCCGGGTTCTCCGGAGCGAAGCCCATGGGAGCATCGACCAGCACGACGTCCCACTTGTGCTGGAGGATGCGAGGAGGAAGATTCATCGCCAGCTCTCCCCACTTGTCGCGATCTCTGAACTTGTTCAGGTCCCTCCCGAGGACTGTGCTGTAAGTGACCTGGACTACATCGAGGTTGGGGGCTGACTGAAGCACGTGCTTGATCCAGTCCTTGTTGTCCTCCACAAAGACTGTCTCTCCTCCTGCAGGTCTGGTCAGATGGCCGCTTGCATGCAGAATGATGATGATGATGATGATGATGATGATGATGATGATGATGATGATGATGATGATGATGATGACGATGATGATGATGACGACGACGACGACGACGACGACGATGACGATGACGACGGTGACGATGACAATGATAATGACGATGCGGAGGAGGAGTAGGAGGGCGAGGATGAAGAATGAACGCGGGGAAAGGAGGGAGGGAGGGAGGTAGAGGCAAAGGGGAGAGGAGAGGAGGAGGAACCTACAAGGCTTGTTTGTTACCTGGGTTAACCGACGCCCACCAATCCGAGTCATGTCCGAGGCCGAAGATAAGCAACTTCTTGTGCCCCGCCCCGCCTCTCTGCAGCTCGTTCCACGTGACCCGGATCTGCTCGAGGCTCTGCTGGGTATGAGCTGGGGGCAGCCTGAAGGGGAGAGCCTCTTGTCTACCTCGGGCACCCGCAAACTCGTTCGAAAGAACACAACTTTGCTGGTGGTCGAAGTTGAACCCCCATCCCCTCAGCAGCTGCTCCAGCTGCCTTCCAAACACCTTCTTCATGCCCATGTTGTCGGAGATGCTCTCGAGCATAGCGTTGCAGCGGCGCAGCAGGACCAGCAGGTCGCCAGGGCCATTCTTCCTGATGAGCTTGAGGAGAAACATAGTGTCTAAGTCGCTGGCAGAGTCTATGAAGAACCTCCTCGGCCCAGTCATGAACAAGTCCTGCAAGTCGATCTCAAGCTCTTTCAGCGTGCCGTTACCGCCTGTTACGAAGCTTCTCGGGTGGACCCTGAACCTCCGCTCGTCGAGCGATCCCTTGCACACGTCTGCGTCCTCGCACATGACCGTAGCGACTCTGAAGAGACGTTGCAGGTCTGTGAAGTTCTTGTTCAAGGCGAACACGAACCAACGCTCACCCGCCTCCGCCTCCCCTGCCATCTTCCCGCTCCCTACCGCACCATCTCTCACTCTGATCCTCGTCTCGCGCTCAATCCCTTTCAGGTGTCTCTCAAACTCTTCTGCTCCCCTGAGGTCAGGAAGCAACATGGCACCGGCTACCACGATGACGATGACCAGCCAGAGTGATGGCGAGGACAGAAAACTAGTTATGCTCGCAGAATCATATCTTCCTGCCCTGTTTCCTCCCCCTCCCC